>NC_141026.1:55747500-55942500 GCF_052040795.2 Danio rerio | reverse complement strand
GAAATCATTTTTAAGTTGTTTAGCCAAACGTTGGGTACAAATATGAAAATCGTTAGTTGTATATAATATAAAATGACTGTCCTTTATTGCAGCTATGAAAAATATTTAAGTTTGGATTTATATTGTTAGTTCATTCATTCATTCATTTTCCTTTGGCTTAGTCTCTATTTCAGGGGTCACCACAGCGGAATTAACCGCCAACTAATCCGACATATGTTTTACATAGCAGCCGCAACTCAGTATTGGGAAACACCCATACTCACTCATTCACACACGTACACTATGACCAATTTTGTTTACCCAATTCACCTATAGAGAATGTGTTTGGACTGTGGGGGAAACCGAAGCACCCGGAGGAAACCCACGCCAACACAGGGAGAACATGCAAACTCCACACAGAAATGCCAACTGACACAGTCGAGGCTCAAACCAGCGACCTTCTTGCTGTGAGGCGACAGCAATACCCACTGCACCACCACAGCGCCCCACACTTATAATTATTTAACATAATTTAAGCAGATTTCTATTATTTTCATCTTTATTTAAGGTTTTTTGATAAACGGATGTCCAAATTCTAAAATAATGTGCTTAACACCAAACCAAAGCCTGTGACCAAAAGTTGATTAATGTTTGTGTCCAGCAATGATTAAAACTCTTTTGGAAAGCGTTTAGCACAAAGTCCATGTTCTGAAATCGTCAACATGTTGGCAGGTTTGGTTCGATCTCTGCTTTGAGTTGGTCAAAAGCAACACTGGCTTCACCGTGGCATTCATTACACCACACTTCAGTGTTTTTAGCAACATATGTAGAAAATAAGTTGACAAAACTACCCTAGAATATGATAATTTCCTGCCCTGTGCTACTTAAAACAACAGACCCAGACTTGTGTCCAAAACTAAAAGCCACTTGTGTTTGTGTGTGTGTTTATATGCGTGTTTATTTTAGCGTTATAGGCCAGCTGTAAGTGTATCATCGCTGTTGAATGTATGGTTGCGTGAGTGAGAGTTTGTTTTGGGAGTTGTTGAATGCTGATAATTGATGATGTGCTGCCAAATAAGCCCAACAGATTCCCAAAAGTAAAAAGAGATTTTGGAGCTGATAAACAGAGCGGGTTTCAAAGCGCAGGTCTGTGCCCATCCAGAGCCCATTAGTGGAAATGATGGACGTTCGCCATAAAGTCCAGCCGCTTAACAGCTCTTCTAGTGTTTGAAGCTCACAAGGAGCCGCTAATGGCTTCACAAATAAACAAACAAATAAAACTCCACCCACCAGGAGAGAGAGAGAGACTATGTGAGATCAGACACTTTTTCTTATCAAGCTTAGAACAGCCACACAGACTCAACACAAAATGTAAACAATTTATTTTAGGCCGTACTCACACTAGGTACAGTTGCCTCGAACCGGGCCAAAGCACGCTTGTCCCCCCTCCCGTCTCCCCCGACAGCCCGCGATCACACCACAAACGGGCCTCGGCACGCTTGCGTCATCGCTGCTGCACTGTTCAGTGAGAAGCACTCTCACTCACTCAGCAGCACAGTGGAGATTTCTCTAGTTATATCGTGTCAGTCATTTGTCATGCAGTAACATGCAGTCAAATATTTCGCCAAACAGTCCTTAGGGATGCGGTGACACGCAGTCAGATATTTTGCCGAACAGATCCGCCACTTTTGGCGCTCATAAACAATCATAAAGCCCTCGTGCTGCAGGAATTAGGAGGTCTGCTGAAGGCGCGCAGCTGTCGTGCTGTTAGGAGTTCTCGTCCTTAATAAACTACGGCAGTTTGCGTTCACTGAACAGTAAGAATGATTAATAAATCCATATGAAACAGCCCCTTAAAAGTCACGTCTCGCTTTCAGTTTCGGGCTTTGGCGCGTTTTGCACTCGCAAACAAGTTTACCGCGCCAAAGCCCAAGTGAACCGCGCTCAGGCACACCTCTTCCAACCGGGCCAGGGCCGGCCAAGTGAACCGTGCTTAAGCCCGATTCAGCGCACTCACACTTCTCAAACGATCCAGGAAACGGGCCTGGGCACGGTACGGATGGCATAGTGTGAGTAGGCCCTAAGTGTCAGTAAATTACATTCATGTCATTTAAATCTGCCATTTTAACATGTAAAAGGTGATAAGTTTGTTTACTTTAAGACTCAGGGTCATGAACCCACAGCATGATTTAAAGGGAGTTATTATAAAATCTATATTTTGTGTAAAATAGTCTTTGTTTACTGTTCAATAGGATGCAGGCTTTATTTGTTCCGAAATAATTCAAAGCACACCAAAAAAAGCAGTTGAAGATGTAGATGGATGTGTTGAAATAATAATGGGCCGTAGCAAGACACTTTATAGATTTTGAACATGACGTTAAACAACTAGAATGCATAGCAATTGAAGAAGTGTTTCAGTCACATAGAGGAGGTAATCTAAATAAAAGATTATTGCAAAGAGAAGCATTCTGGATTCATCAATTGAATTCACTTACATCAAGAGGAATGAATGAAGAGTTGGACCTTTCTGTGTTTCTTTAACAGTTTGTTGTTGAACTGTCGGAATTTCACTGTATTGACGTAGACATGGATAAGGGAATGATGACAATTGATATGCTGTTTTAATAAAATAATGTTATTGAAGGTAATGGTATTTTTACATGTGGTTGATTCAGGCCCGGATTGGCTAATCAGGAGGACCGGGAGAATTCCCGGTGGGCCGGTCCATTTTTTGGCTGCGAGGGCCGGTGTCCCTAGCTCCAGAATCTGTTGATCTCAGGAGTTATTTTTAAAAATAATTTATTTATTTACTTGACCACAGCCTTCTTATTCATTATTTTACCGCAGCTCTGCTCTTTTTATCTATTTTCTCTTAGCCTCGTGAGCAAGATGCCGCCTGCAGGTGAATGATGATATAACTAAATAAATTAACACACAATGTACAGCTATTGTGGTACAGAGGTTAGCACGTTAGGTTATAACGCCGCCAACCCTGGTTCGATCCTCGTCTGAATAACATTTTTTTTTTTTTTCATTTTTATTGCTAAGACATATAATACTGTAAGGGTTGTTGAACATTTGAAGTTCTAAAGCAGCTGTTTTCTCAAATAAAGACACGATAGTGTCATTAGAAATGACGTTATTTTAATATAGTCAGTGGTGAACTGAGGTGGGCTGGTCTAAGGCTTGAAACTCCAGGGCTGAAAAAGAGTCCCACTCCGGCCCTGGGTTGATTTATGATATACTGAAATAAAAAGGAGACTGTTGGAAAACATCAAGTAGCCGTCTAGATCAGGGATTCCCAACCGGTGAGCCACGGCCCACTAGTGGGCCCCCAGCGATCCTGCAGGTGGGCCGAGAGTTTAAAATGAACCCTCAATATTATGCTAGAATTTTAGGATCTCATGATAAAATGCTATATTAAAATGATCGAAGTAATGCACTTTCTCCTGTTCTCTGGTTGATTACTTAAAACTTGGCACAAAAACAGCCTCATACTCGCATCTGCAACTAGTACACGCATGCCTGTTCTTTCACAAACTATGCGTGAAGTGAAAGTCTCTCTTTGTGTATTTTTGTGTGACCTATTGAATATATCCGCATAATTGTAAGCGTTTTATAACAGACGCGGGCCCATACAGGAGAATCTAGCGAGGCTCAATGCATGGTGTTTCTGACATAGATTGTAAAATAAACTTGCGTAGCTTTAGACGCGGTCTGATGGAGCAGTTCACTGTTCCTGTCAGCGATCTCCCAATAATATCCATCTGCAAACTCAACTGCCATCAGATCGACGCGTTTCAACAAATTTAGAGTGTTTTACTGTATTTTACATTTGTCTGTATATTTTTTCAATTGTATATATTTATTTGTAGATACTCAGTCCAGTTTAAAGCAGAAGCTGGTCTTTTGCAATCTCCCTGTTGACCTGTGGCTCTCTTCGAATCTGTCTGTTTAAAATAAATAAATAAATGCAATTATATTTAATATTGTTTTAGTTTTATATATAATAAAATTTTATTAAAATTATGTTTTTTAATAAAATGCTGATAGAAAAAATTGTATCATTAAAATTTAAATAATTAAAACATAATAAAAACGTTTGATCAACAGTGTGTCTGCTGTGAGGGGGAGACGTGTATTTGAAGCGTTAATGCATTTACATCTGCAATTATGCTGCAGATCCAGCTCTGATTACACAGATATCAGTTGTGTAAATTGTAGTTTTATGTTGGTGTTCTGCGAGGTCTCCAGCGTCTGGTTGTTGGACACACAGATCACGGAGAGCACATGGTGTGTGTAATGTGACCAGCGCAGTGTGCGTTCGCATGTGTGCTGTCGAGTCCTACGGGACGGAGAGGAGCATCTGCAGCACACACACACTGAGAGGAGAAATATTACACTGAATCATGTCTCTTTATTACTGCAGATGATTAAATGATTTGCAATTAAATGAAATTTCAGTACAAAAAGTGACAGAGTGAAAAATGCACGTTTTATATTGGTTTATTTTTACACATACACATGCGTTTTTAAATGTTTGTTTTAATATGTTTGATGTTTAGATGTATACATTTATATAATTATTTTCTAATTATATTCTTTTTTTTTTTACCTAAATATGTTATTTTATTAATGCTTGTATTGTATTATTTAATGACTTACAAAAATAATGCATACTTAAATAACAAAAATAAATAGAAAAATTACACATTAAATTAAGCAGTGACCTGAATCTAAATTGATCTATTTATCAATCTGTCTATATGTACATGTATTTATTATTTAAATATTTTTAAAGTTGGTGGTTCATTCCGCTGTGGCGACCCCAGATTAATAAAGGGACTAAGCCAAAAAGAAAACGAAAGAATGAATGGTTATTTTTAATAATAAAATAATAATTAACTCTCTTAATTTTACAGCAGAATGAACCGACAAATTAAATATAAATTGTATATAATAATCACTAAAATATATAGACATTTTATGTAAATATTAAATGACAATAATTATATACAAGAGGTAATTATAATAATAAAAGATCTAACATTTATATTAATGTAATATTTATCGAAATATATATTGAAATGAACGTAATGTGTATATATTAAAATAAAAAATATATTTATTTTAATATATATATATATATATATATATATATATATATAT
Source organism: Danio rerio (assembly GCF_052040795.2). Taxonomy (NCBI): domain Eukaryota; kingdom Metazoa; phylum Chordata; class Actinopteri; order Cypriniformes; family Danionidae; genus Danio; species Danio rerio. The sequence goes on along the minus strand of NC_141026.1, from coordinate 55,937,352 downwards.
ATATATATATATATATATATATATATATATATATTTGTATTATATATATTATATAGTTGTATTATTATAAATAAGCATAATATAGGTCATTTTAATTAAAATAAACATCATTTAAAATAAACACAATGCATAATAAATCTGCATGTGTGCAATTCTTAAATGAAACAATTATAAAAATCTTGTGGGGCAGGACGGTGGAGCAGTGGGTTGCACAATCGCCTCACAACAAGAAGGTCGCTGGTTGAAGCCTTGGCTGGGTCAGTTGGCATTTCTATGAGGAGTTTGCATGTTCTCCCCGTGTTGATGTGGATTTCCTCTATGTGCTCCGGTTTCCCCCACAAGTCCAAAGACATGCACTAGGTGAATTTGGTAAGCTAAATTGTCCGTAGTGCATGTGTGTGTATGGATGTTTCCCAGGGATGGGTTGCAGCTGCAAGGGCATATGCTGCATAAAACATATGCTGAACTAAGCCGAAAAGAAAATGGATGAATTTTAAAAATGTATTCTTTGTATTTTTATTTTTTTTACGGAAATATTTTATTTTATTAATGCTTGTATTGTATTATTAAATGACTTACAAAAATAATGCATACATACATAACAAAATTTAATGTGTAATTTTTCTGTTTATATATTTATTTATTTTTATTTATTTAAGTTGTAACTGGAATCTAAATTGATCTGTATATCAATCTGTCTGTATGTACATGCAGTTATTTTTAAAATTATTTATTCAAATATTTGGATTTCTTATTGTATAATTTTCGTCGACTTAGTTCCTGCTTTATCAGAGGTTGCCATAGCAGAACGAACCAACAATTCAAATATGAATTGAATATAATAATTACTAAAATACATAGAAATTTTATATAAATAATAAATGGCACTGGGGCAGTGAGTAGCACTGTCGTCTCACTGCAAGAAAGTCACTGGTTCGAGCCTTATGTTCCTTCCGTGTTCGCGTGGGCTTCTTCCGGGTGCTCCTCTTTCCCCCACAAGTCCAAAGATATAAGGTGAATTGGATAACCTAAACTGTCCATAGTGTATGTGTGTGAATGAGCGTGTATTGGTGTTTCCCAGTTATGGGTTGCAGCTGGATGGGCATCCACTGTGTAAAACGTTTGCTGGATTAGTTGGTGGTTCATTCTACTTGTGCGACTCCAGATTAATAAAGAGACTAAGCTGAAAAGAAAATGAATGACTGAATAATAAATGACAATAATTATATACAGATACTTATAATAATAAAATATGTAACATTTATATTAATGTAGTATATATTGAAATAAAACAATTAAAATAAATTTATATCTGTTGTATTATTATAAATATAAAGCATAATATGGGTCATTTTACTAAAGATAAATACATAATCTGCATTTGTGTAAATCTTAAAACCTTACATTAAACAATTATTAAAATCTTGTGAAGCAATTTTGAAGCAATGTTGATTTACCACCAAGATATAAAGTTCAGAGTGTTTACTATTGGCAAATTAATATCAAATCTGATATAGTTTTGCTTATTTGACATGATGATCTCTTGATAAATGACTTTTCAGACATGCTCTGCCGCTTAGTACCATGAACTCATTAGTGAACTCATAATTAAAACAGATTACACATGCATATAGATAAACTCATCATCACAGGCCTTCAGACGCTTCCTCGTCCTGCTGTTTTTCTGACACACATTTACCTCTCCAACTGCTTTACCTCATAAACCTTCATGTCCTCTTTCTCTTTTCTTTTCCAGCAATCAGAGTTTGTTTTGCTTGATGAAGCTGTATCTTTTAATAAAATTCACTTCAGGAGCATTCATTTTGACTTCTTGCAGTAACCAAACAATGCAGAGGTTCAATAGTCAATATTTGCATCAATTTTTCATGACAGTCTCCTCCAATCAGCTTTGAGAGTCTGTTTCATCATAAAGTGTTGCCTGCGTGTGGCAGATTTAGGCCTTATCTTTTAATACCCTCATTAGGACCTTATCAATGGTTTAATGCTAATTAAGACGCAGTTTAAAGTGACAGTTTAATGAGGAACTGGATACAGTGTTCACTTCAGACATTAGCACATATATGAGCATTCATATTATTACGATTAACACACATCTGCTATAATAAATTCACAATACAGTCAGTCCTCTAACGCACACACTGTACACTTAAGCACACGTGAACATTCATAGTGGTACCATAATAAAAGTCCTTGGTAAATAAGTGGTTGGCTCACTTTCCTTTGCATTTTTTAATGTTTGCAACCTACATTGTTGATGTTTTTAGCCTAAATTTGACGACCCTCAAAATATATTCTGATAAGAAAATACGTATGTTTGTATTATATATAAAAATAGAGCATAAATGCTCCACTTATTTAAAAAAAAGCATTTTATTCTCTCTTTATAGATTATTTTTTATCATTACTTGTTTTAAATGTTAAATTATAACATGCAAAAAATAAAAAACAACCCATAAATTCAGTATATGAGCAATATCATACTCATAGCAGTGCAATATGGCTGTATATCGACACTGCTGGGAGGTAAGTGTTGGCATGAGGCGGCAAACCGAGTGCCTTACGCCCAATTCACACGGGGCTTCAGCGTCAACGCTTGACAGAAGGCATGTCTGAAGTTGGGGCTGACTCGATCGTCATAGCAGCATCAGCCAATGAAATTGGTCAGCAATAGGCCACTGTCTGAGCTGGTCTATTTGCATACAGTGATCTGATTGGCTGACGCTTCTGTCGGCGCTTAAAGATGAACAAGTGCCAACTTCTGCAGCGAGCAACGTCACAGAAGCGGCGCCATTGGATCCACAATGCAGTTCAGCAATGGCTGACGTCACCCATTCAAAGTGAATGGGAAGCGTTGAAGCCGACGCTTCGTGTGAATGGGGCGTTTATGCCCCAGCAGTGCCGATATACATGCATATCGCATTGCTATGAGTGCATACTCGTCAACACTCCCGTTTTTTCTGGGATTCTCTTGTATTTTACAGTTCTATCCCGCTATCATCTCTTAAAAGTTTTTTCTCTGTATTTCTCCCATATTTTCAGTCTTTCTCTTAAGGGTGGCAAATAAAAATTAAAGAGTAGATTCACCCTATACTCAAAACCACCAGGGGCCGCCCCCTGCACTTAAATACGAGTCTGTTCTGTGCTTTTGCTTTGTTAAGCAATAAACAAGGCTTAAACAGACCATCTGCATCGCAAGGATGAAGCATGAGCCTCCTCTAATCTGCCTTTACTTTCACTTTCTTTTTCGCTCTTTCGTGAATAAGGAAACTGTTGTACGCACAGACATCCATCTATTTCTAAATTCAGTTCTAATTTCCAGCAAACGAATAAATGAACAATAATCACAAAGTGTGGTCAAAAAACTGATTTATATCCAAACACACGTTATGTGCTCCATATGGTAATATACTACTATTACTACTACTACTAATAATAATAATAATGATAATAATAATAATAATAATAATAATAATAATAATAACATTATACAAAGCAATATGTTGTGAATAAACTCAAAGTTAAGATGGAGGCAGTGGTTTTTATATTTATGTAAAAAATGTATGTAATTTTAGGATAAAAAAAATAATGTAATATTTTAATCCTTTAATTCTATTTCATTTGTAAAGATATTTGTTTATTGCTGTGCATCATCCAGGATGGGTCTGGATGCAGACCTGGTGCAGTGCAATCTGAGCTGCATCCAATGCTTTTTAATGGGCTCACCTGACCCCACCCCTAACCCTACCCATCACAGTGACGTCACTCACTCCACTGAGGGCATTGTGTCTGACATTGCATCACTGAGTGCATCATGAAGGCTGCATCCAGATACTATTGGTACATCCTGCGTGTTTTAAGCAATGTTTAAGCGAGACGCACAACTAACGTGCTCTGCGCTGGACTTTAGATCTGCTTTCAGCTGGTCAATTGAACAGTCTATTTTAGTTCCCCAAAATAGCAACTGGCCAACAATGCACCTTAACACACCTCTTTTTTAGACAGGAACACCCATCAGTCCACAAAGTGGCTCAAATGGATTTGTTATTTAAACAATGTGGTGGAAAACGGAAAAATTCAGCTTGCGCTGGTCTTAAAATAGCAACACGTCAGGGCCTTATTGCGCCGGGTGTATGATAGGATTGTGTATGACAGTTTCTCCAGTATAAAATAAATATTTGAAATGTAGTAAAAGCTAAGTACACTATTTTGTTTCTGAATGTAGTAAAGTAAAAGTTGCCTAAAATAAAAATCAAGAATAAATATGAATACTTAAAAGTGCACTTGAGTACAGTAGTGAAGTTATAAAAACACATCATGTCCACTGCTGCACTGATATCAGTCTTGATATCAGTCTGAGATCAGTCTTGCAGATCTGTGTGCGTCAATGTGTGATTTTCATTGTGACCCACTCATTGACCTGAACACCAGCCGGCCCTCAGCGCTCAACAGTCCTCAATTAAACCAGCGTGTGTCTTTCAGACCCTTCACAGTAAATGTCCACCAACTGTTTATAAATGCCTCTTATTAGTACTTCTGTTCACTGACTAGCATTAATCAAACCAGAACCTCCGGTCAGCCTGAGCATCCTTAACAAATGCACATTTTGTTTGACTGTTTTATATACTGAACTTAACCACGGTTCAATTAGTTTTTGTTAAAGTATTTACTAACATGAACAGATTATGGACAGTTTATCACAGTATTACTCATCTTTGTTAATGTTAGTTAATGAAAATAAAAGTGTTTATTGTTAGTTCAAGTTAACTCGGTGTATTAATTACTGTTAACAAGAACAACTTCGGATTTTAACTATGCATTAGCAAATTTCTATTTAGATTTGGAAGTTTGTGTTGCTGATTTGACAACCATTGGACCAATGACATCTTCTAAAGCATAAAAATACCACATTATGTTTGCAGATATTTAAGGAACTTGCTAAGTGAACATTCTTGTTTATCTGAAAAACAATGCTGAAGTCAGATATTTTGCTTTGAAAATGTGCGTTACATGACGGAACGCATATTTTATTAATTTAGTCAGGAAGACTCTTAAAGTGTGCATCCGCAACCAAAATGCGCCCCCCCCCCCCGGTGGACAGTAACAGCCCCGAAATGAGGAGCAGACTCAGCAGCCTGATCTCACTAGAAAACGTAAGTATTTTACGTTTTGGCAGTTTAGTGGCTAATTCATACAAATTCGTACGAGTTCAGTCGTAAGAAAATGTACGATTTTAAAAAGGAGGCGTGGCACCTAACCCCACCCCTAAACCGAACCGTCATTGAGGGATACGCAAATCGTACTAAAATGTACTAATTAGATCGTACGAATTTGTACGAATTAGCCACTAAATGAAAAAGTTACGAATTGCCGTGAGATTGTGTTGGACTCAGAGTTCCACATGAGGTGGTTATTAATTAGCAAATAATATAAATATTATGAATGTAACCCTTAGGTGAGCAGGTTACATCGTAACTTCGTGTCCAAACACGCTACGTGACGAGATTTGAAGTCACAAGCAATTTGTCTGTTTGCCCCAAAAGAAACACGACAGAAATTTAAATACAGCCATTCAGAAGCACAGAATAGTGCACTCACTGCATCCAATGAAATGGTAAGGTTTATAATCTAATTAATGCATATTAAATCTCTTTAACATTTTTAAATATACACATACATACATATGAGTCACACTTCTAAAGTTACATTTCAGTTGGTTTATTTTATTTTCAAGATCTGAGATGAACCATCTGCTGCTTTCTGTAGAATGGCAATACATGTCATGTTGAAATGGCATTTATTAGCATTTAACACTGAATAAAGCACATGAGGTGTACCCGAGGTGAACATTGTCATCGTTTTCTGTTGTTTAGCTATGAGAAGCTATTTATAAAATAGAAATTTCTCCTTTTAATATAGAAAATGTACCCTCTATCGTGTGTTGTTGCTTTTATTGAGAACACATGTTGCCTTCAATCAGCCTTTAGACTCGACAGTCAGGCACACTTCTGTTAGTGTCGTTAATCTGGCAACCTGCGCTTGCGTTTGTTTTGAACCAGGTGTGCAATACCTAGTTCAACCACATGTCAAACTTACATACTGCACCTTTAAACCTTTCAATCAAGCAAAGCATGATAATCTTTTATTACAAAAGTTTCTTGGTTTGGTGGTTTAGCACAATACAAAATTACAGCAATGCTTTATTTAGCTTAATAATGTTACAAAATTGCATCATACACATTTTTTAAATGTACTTTTACATAAATGTGTATAGTATATGAAAGTATACTATAGTGTATGTATATGTGTATATTAATAAAAAAACATATATTATATTTGCTAATGTATATATATGTTTTAATTCAGCAATTTGCCAAGATGCAATGTACTAAAACTGTACAGAGATTTTTTTTGTTGTTGTTGTTGTTGATTTTTTTGGGCTGAACCAATGCAATTTATATGTACTTTTAAAATAGATTTATAATAGTTTCTCTAAAATTATATATAATGTAAATGTATATAAAATATACTACTTAAGTTATTTTATTATGACAATTTTATATAACTAACTAACCGTCAGACTTTTCCCTCTATATATGTTGGCACTGTTTCCTTCCTGCCTCTTTTCATTTACTTTTCCTTTTGCTTTTCCCCATTAATCAGTTTTTCTTCCTGCCACACACACACACACACACACACACACACACACACACACACACACACACACACAAGGAGAGAGACCTCTCTGCTGAGGCATGCATGAAAGAGGATTTCCTGAAGACCAAATAGGGCCATTACCCAGGGGTCATTAGGCCTCAAGTAGAGCATGTCAGCGCTGTAACTCTATTTGTGTGTGTGTGTGTGTGTGTGTGTGTGTGTGTGTGTGTGTGTACGTGTGTACGTGTGTGCGCACGTGTGTGCGCATGTTCATAGCATACATTTGCATGAACTTCGCATGCAGGAGAGATATGTGTGTTACACACATGTGACTTCAGTGGTGCCAATACAAAACACATATAATGTTTTTAAAATTTATTATACACTGTCAAAAAAACAATTCCATAATTTTAGGGTTTAAAAAACATAAAATAATGGCCGTTAAATTACAGAAATATACAGAAATATAAAATAACGGATATTATATTACAGAAATGTCCTTTAGTTTAATTTTCGGGTAAATTTCTGCAGTTTAATATCCGTTATTTTACGGTAAATTTCTACAGTTTAATATCCGTTATTTTACGGTAAATTTCTGCAGTTTAATATCCGTTATTTTACGGTAAATTTCTACAGTTTAATATCCGTTATTTTACGGTAAATTTCTGCAGTTTAATATCCGTTATTTTACGGTAAATTTCTACAGTTTAATATCCGTTATTTTACGGTAAATTTCTGCAGTTTAATATCCATTATTTTACGGTAAATTTCTGCAGTTTAATATCCGTTATTTTACGGTAAATTTCTGCAGTTTAATATCCGTTATTTTACGGTAAATTTCTGCAGTTTAATATCTGTCATTTTACGGTAAATTTCTGCAGTTTAATATCCGTTATTTTACGGTAAATTTCTGCAGTTTAATATCCGTTATTTTACGGTAAATTTCTGCAGTTTAATATCCGTTATTTTACGGTAAATTTGTGCAGTTTAATATCCGTTATTTTACGGTAAATTTGTGCAGTTTAATATCTGTTATTTTACGGTAAATTTCTACAGTTTAATATCCGTTATTTTACGGTAAATTTCTGCAGTTTAATATCCGTTATTTTATGGTAAATTTCTGCAGTTTAATATCCGTTATTTTACAATAAATTTCTGCAGTTTAATATCTGTTATTTTACGGTAAATTTCTGCAGTTTAATATCTGTTATTTTACGGTAAATTTCTGCAGTTTAATATCTGTTATTTTACGGTAAATTTGTGCAGTTTAATATCCGTTATTTTACGGTAAATTTGTGCAGTTTAATATCCGTTATTTTACGGTAAATTTGTGCAGTTTAATATCTGTTATTTTACGGTAAATTTGTGCAGTTTAATATCTGTTATTTTACGGTAAATTTGTGCAGTTTAATATCCGCTAATTTACAGTAAATTTCAAAAGTGATTTTGTGAAGAATTAATAAACCTCGAAAGAAACCAGGCTCGGTTGGGCTTGACCATTTCTCCTATGGCCAAACGTCTTGTGCAGACCAGGTGCCTCATGTATCAACGCTGCGTACACACAAAAACTTTGCGTACGCCAGGTTTAACGCTCAGAATCGCTCACGTTTGGATTTAGTAACGATGAACTGAATGTGGGAATGTGCTTTATGGCTGGCGTGCGCACATTTTTTGTGCGTGTCTGTTTTATTTCCATTGGCGACTCCTAGAGGCAGTTGTGTTAAATTGCTCTCTACAAAGTGTCTGAGCCTTGCAATGGCAGCTGTATGAGACGGGTTCATCTAGCAGGTATATAAGGTTTCCATACCATACAGTTGACCAGCCAAACATTAAAGCGCAATTTGCAGCGGTCGCCTGTTTTCCCAATGAAATCTGAGCAATCTACTGCACACACATTGCTATAAAGACACTATCTGAAGATGAATTTGCATGCGTGAATCAGAAACATTTCATTCAATAAATGCGCAAATAAAATATGATGCACAAACTTATTTATGATTCCTACTTGTCTTTCTCGTGATAAATAGTTGGCAAAATCTGATATGTAGCGGGGGAAAAAAGAAGAAAGAGTTCATCAGACGCTGGATTCGAACCGAGTTCATGCTCGAATGTGTCAAAATATGTTGACATGCGATTTTCGAGCTGCGCCACTGAGTCTGATGAGAGTATTGCAACATTTTACACCTATAAATCACACTATTTCTTTTTTAATTCACTCAGTGCGATGTTCAGACCCAACTGTGTTAACCGCATCAGCTAAACTCTTCCACTCTATTTTTTTCTTTTGTTGTTAATTCCGGAGGACAAATTTGCAAATAACACCGCTTTTCTCCGGTCTACCTCCCAAAGCAGCACCTCCAATTCACATTCTGTTCAAAGTTTCTCTTCTTGCTTGCTTTTGCCTTTGCTTTTTCGTTGGGTTTTGCCAAAGTAGAGTCATTTGCATATTCATACGGGGGAGGAGGCAGGGAGGGGTTTTGTGCTCGTGCATGTTGCGCTCAGTTTCACGTTCATTCGGATGTACAAAAGAATATGCGTGAGATTCGGCGTACGCAGTGTTTCATACATCTGAATTTTTTTCTGCGTACACACATTTACAGCTTTGTGCGTAGACAATGTTTTAGTATGATTTCCACGCAAGTCTTAGTACATGAGGCCCCTGCAGTCTAGGCGCTGGAGGAGCTAGACAGCGAGACTCGTCTGTCCCTGAGGTTTCACAGGAATCACTCATGTTCACCACTCCTCTATGACCACCACAGCAGCTGCTCAGGATACGGACTGGTCAAGGATTATGGGAACCTTGGGATCATCTCGTCGCGGGTCTTGGATCGCATCAGTGGCGCTACAGAGTCTCTGGGGCCTCGGGATGAGTATCCCCAGGTGGAAATAGTGAATAAAGAGAATAATTAGCATAGCTGCTGTTCATAGTGTACTGTATATAAACAAGATGTAGAAACCTGTGTGGAGCACATTCATGTAGTATACCGTTATGTGATGCATAGTGTGTAAAATAAGAAGAAATGAAAAAATAAAATAAAACAAATAAAACATGTCAAACTGTCACCTGTGGCCTTCTGTTTCTTATGCATTTGTGCTTGTATATCTGACAGTCATATATAGCCCATAACACGTGCACTCTCACATTTATTTATTTTTATTTTATTGTGGAGTAAAATTTACATACAATTAAAGTCAAATTGATTCACCCTCCTGTGATTTTTTTTTTCTTCTTATTATTATTATTGTTTTTTTATATTTCGCAAATGATGTTTAACAGAGCAGAAATTTTTACCAGTATTTTCTATAATATTTTTTTCTTTTGGAGAAACTCTTAGTTGTTTTATTTTGGCTAGAGTAAAATGTTTTGATTAAAAAAAAAACATTTTAAGGTTAATATTATTAGCCCTTTAAGCCTTTTTTTTAAAATAGTCTATAGAACAAACTATCAGTGAACAATGACTTGCATAATTAACCTAAATAAGCCTTTAAATGCTACTTTAATGTTACTTTAAATGTTGAAAATATCTAGTCAAATATTATTTACTGTCATCACGGCAAAGATAAAAAATCAGTTATTAGAAATAAGTTATTAGAACTATTATGATTAGCAATGTGTTGAAAATTATGTTATTTCCGTTAAACAGAATTTTGGGGGAAAAATACACGGGTGCTAATAATTCTGACTTAAACTGTATGTGGTGTAAACATCAAGATGCATTTAGACCTGTTTAGTTTTACCTGAAATGTGTTCCAGACCACCTCCTGAAGTGGTTTCAGTGATCAAATTTAAATCCATCTCAAATGTATTTCGGGGGCATTTACAACTGCACACCAGCCATCCGATCAGAAAAAATGCATGACGTGGAAATATCAACCCAGGCTTATACTGAAAATGTACCGCTGTACACATTTCTGGAGAGCACCAAATATGTCTCAGGAGGGATGTTTTTTTGTTTTCATTTTTTGTTTTTGAGAATCCACCAGAGGTTGCTGTGTTCGCTTTTTGAGATCTCAAATTTCTCTTGTGTGTCATTTGCGCCTGCTCTTCTCATGTAAATCCACCAGAGGCCGCTGTCTGACTGACTGATCACCCACCCACCCTCCTCCTTTTCTAAACCCAACCAATAGTGTTTTTAAAAGCACCAATTGACCCACTCACACACTTCCCTAATTCTAAACGACAGTTTTAAAAAGGAATCCTCACCTTATTTTTACCACGTTTTCAGATTTTACCACCTTCTCACCTTATTTACTTTATCTTTTGGCTTCTGGTTTTTGTCTTGCCCACTTTCTGGAAACGTTCTTCACCGGACTCGAACCCCATTGTCGTGGTCAATTCCTCTCTGCGTCTCAACTCTGCTGACATATATGGCGAGCTACTGGTCAATCTGGTAACAGCTGGAATGCTGTCCATATGGAGGTAAGCGGTCAGCTAGCAAGCGTGAAAAGGAACGGCATACCACCTTGTGTCATTCGTTTTAAAGACGAAAGGCAGCCATACATACTTCTGGCTACATAATTCACGATCTCCAGAAATGTACATAGGGCTACATTTTCAGAATGAGCCTCTGCTGGAAAATGTGTAAACAGCTTCTATATGAGCGCTGATGCACTTTGACTAAATACCTCTAAATGAACCAAAAACAGGGCATGGTATGAAGATTCAGAACAGAATACCAATTTTTCTTTTTATTTGGGATTGCTGTTCAGGCATTTTTTTTTTGTGCTCAGTTCAGCCTGGCCGTCGTTTTATTCAAAAACAGCATCACATTTGTTTTGTTCTTGACATTTAAGATTAGCTATAGCATGATTGCCCCCCTTAAAGTACACCGAGCCCCCCGCTGGCTCCCAGAAAGCGCATTTGCTTTAAAGCATGCATATTTTTTCACCGCTCATGCAATATTCAGAAGAAAACGTCTTTTACAGTCTCATGTCGTCTTGGGAGTTAAAAACAAGATAGAAGGGAATCTTCAAAATGCATAAATCTAATCATAATAGAAACTGGTGACATTGCTCTTTTCCTGTTGAACACATTTGAAAGCATTATTCAGATGAAACTGCTTTTCTATGGAGAGCTGAATTTGTTTTACAGGCAAACGTTTGTCATTTTTGGTTCCTCTCTGACCGGGTTTACTCAAATGTGATGAGAATGAGCAGAAATGTTGCAGATATTTTTATGAGGTCTTTTCTCACAAAGTTTGTGTTAAACCTAAGTTTAAATTATTGGTAGGCACATATATATATTAATCTAGATTTAATATATACTTTTTAAAAAGCAATAATACATTTATGCAGTTATAAACATGTTTTGACAGCTAAAATGACGGTGATTTGATGCTTCATAAACGTTTCCGACGCCTTTACCAATATCAAAATGCTTTTGTAAACATTCAGTTATTTTTTTAGACGGATTAAAATAAACAGCTACAATAATACTACTTCAATTAGGAAAATTCGCTCTAACTGTAAAACTAAATAAATTGCTCTTGACACATGAAAGGGCCATACATGCAGCACACAACAAGGTGGAAAATTATTGCGTGTCATATTTAACAAACCGTTTACTAAGAATTTGATGTAATTTAGCTCACATGGATAATTGATTAATAATCAGATGATGTCATTACACTGCTGTGCTGTCAGCCAATCGTTGCATTGCTGATCATGATTTCGAGGATCGATAGATCTGTCCTTTACAACACACTCAGCGATCTCAGATCAGATCATCCAGACATTTTAATCTGAATCACGAACTTCTTTGAAGAACCAAATTAGCCAGAGATCAGTTATCAAGATCAACAGATCCAGGATCATTAAAGCGAGGTATGAAGAACAGACCCCAGGGGTCCGTTCTTCGTCCGTGGATTACTCAGTTAGCTGGATTTGGATATTGACGATTTGACACGATCCAGGATCGTTTCGTTCATCAAAGCTGATCCGAGAGTTGTTGTCATGGCAACAGTTCTGCTAGGTCAAACCTGATCGGGAGTAGGTTCAATTCATATAAACAGGATTAGATCGGGTCAGTTCAAGCAAAGATAATACAGAAAGTATGTTCCGAATTCTGATATTTTCTTACAGTAGTAGTTATATACACTTGGGAAAATGGTACATATTTTTAAACTATATATATATATATATAAAGTTAAAGTCATTAATAAAATAAATAAAGTTATACATATTAATAAAACGTATGCAATCTGCACCCTCGAAATGAAAGTACAAAGACTGCCACCTGGTGGTGCAAAGAGAAAACTTATTGATATGAACTTTTTAGATCGCTTTAGTACAAATTGTGTGTAATAGAAATGCACAATATGTGACTTTTTTAAACCAATAATACATTTATGTAGTCATAAACATGTTTTGATAGTTATGCCAGTGATTTGATGCTTCACAAAAGTTGCAGACACCTTTACCAATATGAAAATGCTTTTGTAAACAACCAGTTATTCTTTACACCGATTAAAAAACGGCTACTATAATAAAGAAAATCTTTTCTAAATGTGGAACTAAATACATTGATTTGCATTGAAATGCATGATGAATACTCTTGTCTTGACAAATGAGAGTGTAAAGCCTGCAGCTCACAACAAATGTGGAAAGTTCTTGCGTGTCATATTAAACAAACCGTTTACTGCTAATTTGATGTAATTTTGCTCACATGGATAATTGAATATTAATCAGATGATGTCATTACGCTGCTGTGCCGTCAGCCAATCATTGCATTGCTGATCATGATTTCGAGGATCGATAGATCTGTCCTTCACAACACACGCAGCGATCTCAGATCAGTTCATCCAGACATTCTAATCTAATTCGCGAACTTGTTTGAAGAACCAAATTAGCGAGAGATCAGTTATCAAGATTAAAAGATCCCGGATCTGCCAAATAATCTTAGATCATTTAAGCGAGGTACGAAGAACGGACCCCAGGAGGGTTGTTTTAGCTGCTGTAATGGGGAATTAATTGGATGACTGGGCATGGTTTAAGATTGGCTGATCTCCTGTGATTGACAGCTGGATCCGCCCTCATGACAGTAAACACCAGTCAGTGAAGACATGTCATGAAGAGGGAGAGAAAGATATTTGGATCATTTATAATGCCTACATGCAGACAGTGAACTCTCCCTCATCAGAGACTCTGTCCTGTCTGAATCAGTGCATGAAGTGACAGACGTCTAGTGTTAATAATTGTAAGTCAAGCGTCTCTGAGCTCTTCCAGTCTACATAGTGATGAAATGTCTTAGATCAGCTGCTAGAGCACTTCTGCTGTCTCTAATGAGTCTGACTGATGACATCTCATTTCTTTAGGCTGTCTTTAAAGGTGTGTGTGCGTGTGTCTCCTCATCGGTTTAAGACAGTCTGGCATATGAGCATTAAACCCTGCAGTCTGGAGGAAAAGGCTTTGTTATCTGATGACTACACAGAAAACAGATAAATGCACTTATTAATGTAATCTTTTAATAAGGGTTATGTAGTTTCATAGAGCTTCTTCTAATTTCTTCTTAGATCAGATTGAGCCGTGTTAGCAATATGCTCTTTGAAGACCAACTAAACATCCAGAATCACTCCAAGATTCCTTACTGAACCATATGGGGTAATGGTGGATGATCCCAACTGGATTGAGAAGTCATGTTGTATGTGTGCTGTTGCAGGGAAGACAGGAAGTTCAGTTTTTGCCAAGTTAAGCAGTAATATACAGTTGAAGTCAGAATTATCAGACCCCCTGAATTATTAGCGCCCTTGTTTATTTTTTTCTCCCCAATTTCTGTTTAATGGAGGGAAGATTGTTTCAGCACATTTCTAAGCATAATAGTTTTAGAAACCTATTTCTAATAACTGATTTATTTCATCTTTGTCATGATGACAGTAAATAGTATTTTACTTGATATTTTTCAAAACACTTCTATACAGCTTAAAGTGACATATAAAGGTTTAACTAGGTTAATAAGGTGAACTAGGCAGGTTAGGGTAATTAGGCAAGTTAATGTATGACGATAGTTTGTTCTGTAGACTATCGAAAAAAATAGCCTAAAGGGGCTAATAATTTGTCCCAAAATAGTTTTTAAAAAAATTAAAACTGCTTTTATTCTAGCCAAAATAAAACAAATAAGACTTTCTCCAGAAGAAAAAAATACTATCAGACATACTGTGAAAATATCTTTGCTCTGTTAAACATCATGTGGGAAATATTAAAAAAAGAAAAAAAATCAAAAGGGGGCTAATAATTCTGACTTCAACTGTATAAGAGATATCCATTAGGCAGTGACAGATTCTTACAGCTACCGTGGGGTCTTCTGGATGGAATGAAAGATAGAGCTGTGTCATCAGCATAGTAATAAGAGAAACCCTGTGATTGGATGATGGCTCCCAGTGATGTGGTGTAAATAGAGAATATCAGGCAACCTAGAACAGATCCCTGAGGTACACCAGTAGCCAGATGATGAGCTTTGGATGCCTCTCCTCCTCTTCCTCCTCCTTCTTCTCCTTCTACTTGTCGATAATAACAATACATTAACTAAATGTTTTTGTTATAAAAATGAATTATATAATGTACAGTTGAAAGCAAAATTATTAGTGCTTCATGTGCAATTTTTTATACTTTAAGTATAAAAGATATAGAGTTTTCATATTTTCCCCTGGATGAATTCAGTCATTCATTTTCTTTTCGGCTTAGTCCCTTTATTAATCTGGGGTCGCCACAGCTGAATGAATCGCCAATTTATCCAGCACATGTTTTATGCAGCGGATGCCCTTTCAGCTGCAACCCATCTCTGGTAAACACCCATACACACTCATTCACACGAATACACCAATGAAATGCCAACTCACTCAGCTGGGACTCGAACCAGCAACCTTCTTGCTGTGAGGCGATTGTGCTACCCACTGTGACACCATGCCCCCCTACACCAAGGCTGAAACATAACAAAATGTAGAAAAAGTGAAGAGCTATGAATCGGATCCACTGTACACTACGAACAGTTTAGCTTACCCAATTTACCTATAGCGCATGTCTTTGTGGGGGAAACCAGAGCACTCGGAAGAAACCCACGCTAACACGGGGAGAACATACAAACTCCACACAGAGATGTCAACTGACCTAACCAGGCCTCGAACCAGTGACCTTCTTGCTGTAAGGCGACAGTGCTAATCACTGTGCTGCCAAGAAATGGTCACACTAAGGAAGTAAAATTGTTTGCATTACAAACAAACACTAAGTCATACCGTCATGGATGTTTGTGTATCAGTGACTCTGTGTGGTGCAGTAAAGCAATGTTAAACACACACACCGGCACTGAAGGCTCGGCACTGGCGGCCCACAGGTCGGTTGTGGAGCTGGTTTTTCTCTTAAGCTCAACACGCTGCCTCATGAGAGAGAGAGAGGAAGAGAGAGGAGAAATGGATAAAGAGAGCAGAAGATAAGAGACGTGTGCGTGGGCCGCTGGAGTCTGCGTGTGAGTGTGGACGGGTTATTTTAGTGTTAGTGAGAGAATGCTGCGTGCCCTCCTACTATCTCAGAGACAGGAGCCATACGCTATGATTAATTTCTCTCCAAGCATGGCCTACTTCCATGTGTGTGTCAGTGTGTGTGTGTGTGTGCGTGTTTTTATGTGTTTCACTTTCAGTTGTGTCATTGTATGGTTGTTTCTTTGCGTGATTTTGCGCATGTGTATGTACAGTAGAAGTCAAAATTATACTCCTGTGAATTTTTCTTTTTTAAATAATTCCCAAATGATGTTTAATAGAGCAAGGCATTTTTCACAGTATTTCCTATAATATTTCTTTCTTCTGGAGAAAGTCTTATTTGTTTTATTTTGGCTAGAACAAAGGCAGTTTTAAATTTTTTTAAGTTCAATATTATTAGCAATATTTTTTCAATTGTCAAAATAAACCACTGCTATACACATATTTGCCTAATTATTATTATTATTATTATTATTATTATTATTATTATTATTATTATCAATGTTATTATTATTATTATTATATTATTAGTGGTAGTAGTAGCAGTAGTAGAAGTATTGTAGGGCATCACGTTGGCGCAGTGGGTAGCACAATCGCCTCACAGCAAAGCCCCAGCTGGGTCAGTTGGCATTTCACGATTTGAAAAGGCATACACCTGTCTATATAAGGACCCAGGGCTGACAGTGCATGTCAAAGCACAAACCAAGCATGAAGACAAAGGAATTGTCTGTAGACCTTCAACCAGGAGTGTCTCGAGGCTAAAGGCTGGAGAAGGTTACAGAAAAATGTCTGCTGCTCTGAAAGTTCTGATGAGCACAGTGGCCTCCAACATCTGTAAGTTGAAGATGTTTGGAACCACCAGGACTCTTCCTAGAGCTGGCCAGCCATCTAACCCGAGTGATCGGGGGAGAAGAGCCTTAGTCAGGGAGGTGATGAATAACCCGATGGTCACTTAGTCTGAGCGCCAGCGTTCTTCTGTGGAGAGAGGAGAACCTTACAGAAGGACAACTATCTGTGCAGCAATCCACCAATCAGGCCTGTATGGTAGCCACTTCCCACCTGGAATTTGCCAAAAGGCATCTGAAGGACTCTAAGACTGTAAGAAACAAAATTCTCTGGTCTCATGAGACTAAAATTGAACTCATTGGAGTGAATGCCAGGCGTTACGTAAGCATGGGGGTGGCAGCATCATGCTGTGGGGATGTTTTTCAGCTGCAGGAACTGGAAGACTAGTCAGGATAGAGGGAAAGATGAATGCAGCAATGTACAGAGACATCCCGAATGAAAACCTGCTTCAGAGTGCTCTTGACCTCAGACTGGGGTGACGGTTCATCTTCCAGCAGGACAATGACCCAAAGCACATCACCAAAATATCAATGGAGTGGCTTCACAACAACTCAGTAAATGTCTTTGAGTGGCCCAGCCAGAGCACAGACCTAAATTCTATTGAACATCTCTGGAGAGATCTGAAAATGGCCGTACACCATCGCTTCCCATCCAACCTGATAGAGCTTGGGAGGTACTGCAAAGAGGAACAGGCAAAAATTCCCAAAGACAAGTGTGCCAGGCTTGTGGCATCATATTCAAAAAGATTTGAGGCTGTAATTGCTGCCAAAGGTGCATCAACAAAGTATTGAGCAAAGGCTGTGAATACTGATGTACAGGTGATTTTTCAGGTTTTTTATTTGTAATAAATTTGCAACGATTTCAAAAACTCTTTTTTCACATTGTCATTATGGGGTACTGTGTGTAGAATTTTGAGGAATAAATGAATTTGATCCATTTTGGAATAAGGCTGTAACAAAAACAGGGAAAAAGTGAAGGGGTATGAATACATTTTGGATGCACTGTATATGTTGTATGTACAGATTATTGAAGGTTTAAAGCAGTATGTTTGCTACATTTGTACTATTTGTCTAAAACAGGGGTGTACAAACTCTGTCCTGGAGGGCCGGTGTCCTGCTGAGTTTAGCTCCAACTTGCTTTAACACACCTGCCAGGAAGTTTCTAGTATATCTAGTAAGAGCTTGATTAGCTGGTTCAGGTGTGTTTGATTAGGGTTGGAGCTAAACTTTCCAGGACACCGGCCCTCCAGGACTGAGTTTGTCACCCCTGGTCTAAAGTAAAATAACTAACAATCCCCTTTTCCTTTTCTTCAACGCATTCAAAATAATGAAAACATTCTCTCATTGACTGTGTTATTCATTGTGACTACTTTAATTTTATTCATTCATTCATTTTCCGTTGGCTTAGTCCCTTTATTCATCAAGGATCGCCAAAGGGAAATGAACCACCTACTTTAATTATTTAGCTTTAAAAATAAATTGCTGAATTAAAATTAAACTAAAAATTAACTCGAGTTACATTTTCAAAAAAGTAACTCAAATATTTGCAACTTTTCATTGTTTTACTCTATGCAGTCACTTTAAAAAGGTTAACCACTAGGATATTAGTGAAATACTGATGCTAGCAAAATATTTATTCTATGCGTATATATTTTATATCCCAATTGAAAAACATACTGGTTCACTGAACAATGAACTCAAAAACAAAACTAATAAATCCCCAAACTCTTTTAAACTTCTCCCAAACACAAGAAAAAAAAAACAATTTCTCAGCTGTTTGATGATGATCCCTTCTTCTGAACAAAGAAAAACATTGAGTGCGTTGAAAGTCATTGATCCACTTCTTCAAACTCACAGTTAATGGTTGAATGAAACTTCTTGATGGCCTCAAAGAAATATCGTCCAAGATTAATCAGCCATCATACTATTAAAACATTATGGAAGTCCTCAAGTTGAGCTTAAAACTCTAGCCCCGGTTTCACAAACAAGGTTTAAGGCTAGTCAGGATTAAATTGCATGTTTGAGCTATCTCAACTTAAAATAACTTGCGGTGAAATGTCTTTAAATATTTCAGTGTAATTTTTGTGTCTCCAGGTGCACACCAGTAATATTTTTCTAAGGCCATTTTTATAAATGTGTCTGAAATAGCCTAATTTTACTAAGGCCTAGTCCTGGCTTAATCTAAGCACTGTTTGTGAAACTGGGCCTAGGTTTCTCAACTAATACTTAACAAAATTACTATTAGTTTGAAGTAGCCTCAAAGAACCATGGCTGCGTCCGAAACCGCCTACTACTCAGTAGGTACTGCATTTGAATTTAAACGTACTACTTACTACCATTAGAAAAGTACGTTCTATACAGTATGAACGTGAAAAGTATAAATGGAATTCGGACGTACTACATCCGCCATTTTGTCATGGTCACTTGACCTACCTGCGTCAGTTGCGTCGCTTACTCTCATTCATAATTTCGCTCGCGGGGCATCACGGGATGGCACAGCATGCATGGGATGCGCACTCCAGAATTTCGCTGGAAGTAGTAAGTCATCCGGGAACTTCTCGCATACTGATTTTCGAATTCTATGTATTCCGACATACTACTCAGCTCGCATACTGATTTTAGCGTCCTATATAGTATGGAAGTATGCGGTTATGGAAGCAGCCCATGTGTTCCATCTTTAAAAAAAAATAAAAAAACTGACCGCCTTTCCTCCTCTTCTTCTCACCCTTTATACCCTCTATGTATCTCACCAGCACCCTCTAGTGCCCTGTAGTTTCCATTAGAAAAGTCTTTTCCTTTCATTATTCCATAGATTAAAAAAACAAGTGACAGACATTTCATTGTTACATATTATTACTTATTTTTTTAAAAGTAATGCGTTACTTAACTTGTTACGTAGAAAAGTAATATAATTACGTATAACTCGTGTAAATTGTAATCCTTTACCCCCAATACTGGAAATAATATTTCAATGTTCCTGCCTGAATTAAAATATATATATTGAATGCTACTTTATATACCATAAGTTTTTTAATACATAGGAAGAAACATCTAGAAAGTGTCTAGCAACTGCATATCAACCACTCCCATTGTCATCATAAAAAGTAAAAATCCCCTTTGTATTTTTATTTCCTCTGGCCTTTTAAACAGAAGCATCAAAGAAAGCTGATCCGTAAACCAAAGCCAACTGTGAACTCCATTAAGTGCCTATAAAGCTCAACCTCTGCGCTTTGGAATTTTCCTGTGGGCTTTTTTTCCTCACGTTCTCTCCGTCTTCCTCAACACAACATAAGACTCAATTATGGAGAGCAGGATCTCCAGTGCTGCTGAACTCAGTTCATTGCTCTCTCAGTGCTCTGTTAAGAGGAACAGAGATCAGCACTGGCCTCTTCCCACAAATCAATAGTTTGCTGATGGTTGACTGAATCCGGGTCTCCTCATCACGCTTTCACGGAGAGACCAGGGTGTCCAGTCTCTAGGCTGAAGAAGCAAAATGACACTTATTTGAAATATTTTAAATTTAGAAAAATATTTAGCTTTGTATTTATTTATTGTATTTCTTTTTTGTTTTTGTTTAATTGTATTATTTGTTTGTATTTATTTATTTGTTTTGTTTAATTTTCTATTTAATATTATATATATATATATATATATATATATATATATATATATATATATATATATATATATTAAATTAAATAAAAATTAAACAAAACAAATAAATAAATACAAACAAATATATATTAAATTAGTTTATTTTTATTTTATGTTTTATATTTGTATTTGTTTTAATTTAGTTATTTTATTTTATATTTATTATTTTACTTGTAATTTTCAGTTTTTAAATTTTATTTTATTTGTGTATTTATGTTTTTTGTTTTAGTTTTAATTTTGTTTTTTATATTTTACATTTATGTTTGATTTAGTTATATTTATATTTCTTTTTTGTATTTATATTTAATTTTAATGTTGTTTTATTTAATTAAATTACATTTAATATTTTGTTGATACTTTTGTTTCAATTTATTTTATACATTTTACCTATTTATATTTATATATATTTTTATTTATTGTATTTATATTTTATATTTATTTGTTTTTTTTGTATGCATTTTTAATTAGAAATTTAATTTATTTTATTTTGATGTTTTTTTATTTTAATTTTTATTTATATTTTGTTTTGTTTTAATTTTGTTTTATTTTATGTTTTGTACTTATACTTTTGATTTTAACTATATGTTTCATTTAATTTTTTGTATTTGTTTTTTAATGTTTCATTTAATTTCATAAAAATGTTTTATTTTGTTTTGCATATTTTTTATTTTATATTATATTATATTATATTTTTTATTGAATTTTGTTTTTATTTTATATCTTGTTTATATATATTTATTATATATTTAATATATTATAAAAATATATTTATTATAATTTTATTAATATATTTTATTATAATTTATATTTAATTAGATTTTTTTCATTTTATTGTTTTAATTTAATTTTAATTTTACAGAATACAATACTACAACCAATAGTTTGCAGATTTTATCTGGATTCACTGGTTTATCAATTGAATTTTAAGTTTTTTATTTTCAGTTTTTATTTTAGCTTTAATGATTTTGTTTTTGTCATTTTTAGGTATGTTAAACATGCCTACATTTATATTAAATCATTTAAGTTTATAATAAATAAAATGAAAGATTTTCAGTATTATAATAACTAAAAAATTTTTCTGGATTCAAAAATGTAAAAAAGTAAATCTCTAAATAATACTTTTAAATGTTATTAACCCTTTATTTTTACATTTTACTCAAACCCTTAGTGAAATTCAGTGTTTAATCCTGTACCCTAAAACACCTAAATACTTGCATTTTTTCTTGATTTGCTTGTTAATCTCTTTCTTTTAGCTTTTTTTAGTACTTATACAGGAAACATTGAAATATTAAAATTAAATATACTAAAACTACAAAAAAGTGGGGACTAAACTATATTTAATAATAATGCATTGTATATAAATAACATTGATTTTTCATGTCCGTAATCTACATCTAAATATTTACAACAAATGGCAGATTATCTTTTTAATTCAAATGAAAACGTGACTATATAATAGCATTATACATTATACCATATTCTGAAAAGTACAGCGACCATAATCGTCTTTGCAATATTCTAGATATTTAACGTCGCCAGTCTCTTCAGAGTCCACTGCAGCATTCAGAATTGACAAAAGATCTTGACTTTGTTTGAAATCTGTCGAACGTGTAAATGTATGATTACCAACAATCGCAGCAGGAGAACAGAAAAACTGAACAGAAAAGGAGTTTACCAGACGCTGACAACCTAAATCATGATGCAATTATCCGTCATGCAAACACAAAAAAAATGAAGAATAAAAAAATGCAGGTGTGTGTGTGTGAGAGAGAGACAGCATGCGCTTGTTTATGTGACATTTCAGGTTTTGTATAATGACATGTGTATGACACAAGTATCACAAGAAGAAGGTGACTTATGAGGACATAGCACCACAATTTTTTTCCTAAAAGGCTTATAGATTATACTAAATGAGTTTTTTTCATGGATGAACGTGGTTCAGTGGTTAGCACTGTCGCCTTTAGCAAGAAGGTTACTGGTTCGAGTCTCAGCTGGGTCAGTTGGCATTTCTGTGTGGAGTTTGCTTGTTCTTTCCATGTCGGCCTTGGCTTCCTCCGGGTGCTCTGGTTTCTCCCACAGTCCCAACACATGCGCTATACCTGTAGGTGAATTAAATAAGCTAAATTGGCCATAGTGAGTGAGTGTGTATGGATGTTTCCCAGTACTGGTTCTTAGCTGAAAAGGCATTCGCTGTGTAAAACAAATGCTAGATAAAGTGGTTTATTCCACTGTGGCGACACCTGATTAATAAAGAAACTAAGCAGAAAGGAAAATGAATGAGTTTTTTTATTTAGTAAAAATGCACACAGTTGGGTTTAGGAATATGTACAATACTGTTTGTGCAATGTAAAAACAATGGAAACCTATGAAATGTCCCCACAATTCACAAAAACAAAGGAGTATTAGTGTGTTCAAATTTTTGTGTGTGTACTGGTTTATGTGGGTTATGAGCAGTGGTGTAAAGTAGCTAATTACAAATACTCAAATTACTGTAATTGAGTATTTTTTTTCAGAAACAGTAATTTACTAAGTAGTTTTAAAAATGTGGACTTTTACTTTCCTTTGAGTACATTTTTAGTGCAGTATCAGTACTTTTACTCCACTACTTTTCTTTACCTGCAGTCATTACTTTATTTTATTTTTTTTTTGTCTATGGGGATTTACAAAAATCAGTCCTGTGATTACTGTCCAATCAAATCACACATAGAAGGTGAAAGGCATCATAATGAACTGCCTCAAGACATGGGCGATTTTTAATTGCAGTAAACTGTTTGGGAGCATTAAAAGTGTCCTAAATCTTTACACACATTGACCCGGAGACTGTTTAGATGTATGTCACTGATGAGAAAATGACAGATGTTTACTGTAGGATGACCGAAATGGTCTTAAACACCCAGCAGGCACAAGACGTCAGATTGACATTGTACCCCAACGTCATGGGGACGTTACATTTAGTTTGGAAATGAAAATCGTGTTGACGTCAGAACTCAACTTCAGGTCAATGTCCAACATCCAACCTAAAACCAACCAAATATTAACGTCTAATGATGTTACAGCTTGGCGTTGTGTGGACGTTACCACTATGATGTCTATCAGACGTTGGTTTTGGTTGCCATACCTGACGAATAAATGTCAGTAATTGATGTCAGTATGACGTTGGTTTAAAATGTTGGCTCGACGTTGGGTTTTGGTCATTTTTCAACTTAATCTAAAATCAACAAAATATCAACGTCATTTGACATCGTTATTGGACATTAAAATAACGTTGTCCTTAGGCGCTGGTTAGACATTGAATTTTGGTCACCTGACATCACAACCTAAAACTAACCTAATATTAACGTCTTGTGAAGTTGTGTAAGTGCTGGGCAATAACTAAATGCACTACAGAATGTTACGTTTACACACACAAATTACATGTAAATGCTTCAGCTTTTAACAGGGTAATACTCGCTACTCTTGAGGACTTTAGAAATGTCTACTTTTTAACTCATACTTTGAGTAATATTTACAACCGAATCTTTTACTCTACTTGCACTACAGTTTTAGGCAAGTAGTGGTACTTTTACTTGAGTGATTTTTCAGTACTCTTTCCACCACTTGTTATGAGGACACTAATGTGTATAATGATTATGTATTACAATGTTGAAGTGGTTTATGAGGACATGTGCTTGTGTCTTTGTAATTCAAAATGTTTCAGAATCATACTTAGTGGTATCTTTTGATATTCTAAATTTGTTTCTTGTGAGGGTTGGGTTTAGGGTAGAGGGGTGTGTAGTAAAAAACGCTAAGGTAGAAATCTGTTTGGGCGACACAGTGGTTAGCACTGTTGCCTCACAGCAAGAAGGTCGCTGGTTCGAGCCTCGGCTAGGCCAGTTGGCATTTCTGTGTGGAGTTTGCCTGTTCCCCCCTGTGTTAGCGTGGGTTTCCTCTAGGTGCTCCGGTTCCACAGTCCAAACACATGTGCTATAGGTGAATTAAATAAACTAAATTAGCCGTAGTGTCTGCGAATGGGTGTGTATGGATGTTTCCCAGTACTGGGTGGCAGCTGGAGGGTGCAAAGTTATATACATTAGAAATTTGTTACATGTACTGTTGATATACAATGTTACCATGATAGTGTTTAGTCATGTGAATGACACTAAAGCTCCTTCTTTATATTAGTACTTCATCATATGACTTTCTCATCCATACATGCTTATAGTTGTGTTTTTGTCGGTAAAAAGTTGTGTAGATGTTATAACTTCGAAATATTGATGTATGACAAAATATGTACAAAATATGGTTATTGATCCTAAAATAGGGACATTTCTTTTACTTTCCTACTGTATTGCTTGATGGTAAATTCTGGCAATCACAGCTGCCGTCTTTTTATCGTACTTTTTTACAGATTATTTTTTCTGTGTATAAAAAACATTACTCCTAGAGTCCTCATAAAACCACATATTTAAGTTTGTGTGTGTTTGTGTGAGGCTGACACAGTGTTTTGTCTGCTGTGATCAATACTGAGTCAAGGGCACCTGAGCCGTGTGTTTGAGGAAGAGCCGGTGTGTCGTTTGTCCCTTTCTGATCGGATCGTGCGATAACATCCCGGTGACGCAGCGGCCCTGAAGGACATCTGCGTTTCATGCTCTAACTAGAACAGACAACAACACAATCATCAACTCAACAATTGGGGAATTCCCACTGGATTATAATGAACTCTGGCTTTCTGCTCATTGAGCACAAACACAAAACTGTGTGTGTGTCTTGTACCTGTTGGTCCGTCTCTGCACTGAATGAGTTTGAATGTCATTGGATGAGATAAGACACTATTGGATGCTGCAGGATCTTTTCGCTTCACTGGCTTCATGTTTATTCTTTTTGCTCGTTTTTTAAAAGAATACTTCATGCAAAAATGAAAACAACTTAATTAATTAATCTCCATTATGTGTTTTTTTTTCATATGGAGAATTTAACTGATTATTCGTTTTGCTCTGAGCACTGAGATGTTGCTTTTAAACACAAAAGAAGACATTTTGAAGAATGCTGGATGCTGGTATTCACCGACTTCCATAGTAGGAAATAAATTACATAAAAGTTAATGGAGGCGACGCAGTGGTTCTGTAGGTAGTGCTGTCGCCTCACAGCAAGAAGGTCACTGGTTCGAGCCTCGGCTGGGTCAGTTGGCATTTCTGTGTGGAGTTTGCATGTTCTCCCTGCGTTTGCGAGGGTTTCCTCCAGGTGCTCCGGTTTCCCTCACAGTCCAAAGACATGCGGTACAGATGAATTGGGTAGACTAAATTGTCCATTGTGTATGTGTGTAAATGAGTGTGTGTGGATGTTTCCCAGAGATGGCTTGCGGCTAGAAGGGCATCTGCTGCGTAAAACATGTGCTGGATGAAGGCTGATTTATACTTCTGCGTCAAGCGCATGCATATGCTACGGCGCAGCCTATGCGTTGACGCATAGCCCGTGGCCATTGGTGTCGCTGATGTGCACCTCTCAAAAAATGCAACTACAGGTTGCAATGATGGGTAGCGCAAGCTCAGTGATTGGTTGGCTTGGTAGCCCTGACGAGTCTGGGCGGGGCCGAGAGCCGCGCGAGACCGATAGAGCGATTGTTTACAAGTGTGGAGTCCCGTGAAGGAGCTCCTGATTGAAGGTTTTGTTTTGTGTTTACTTCATGGTTAAAGTTGTTGCACGTCCGCCGGCTCCTGCCTCAAAATGAGCGAGTTTGAGCCACTTATACATTAAGAAAGAGTTCAGAAAAAACAAAACACCAGCGAAGAAACTCGACACAGAGGAACATTAACACCTCACTGCCAACTAGCGTTTGAGAAGTGTTATTTCGAAACAGCAGAAACAGCGCTCAGAAGTATGAATGCACAGCTGCGCCCGTTGCATAAACGTGTATAATGAATGACATATTGCAATGTTGATGTGGTTTACGAGGACATGTGCTTGTGTCTTCGTATTTCAAAATGTTTCATAATCATATACCTAACAGGATCTTTTGACATGCAAAATTTGCCACATTCATACGCCTGGGTTTAGGGTAGGCGTATGTTTAGTGAAAATATGTTTGTGTGACACGGTGGCTCAGTGGTTAGCACTGTCACCTCAGAGCAAGAAGGTCGCCGGTTCGAATTCCAGCTGGATCAGTTGGCATGTGTGTAGTTTGCCTGTTTTCCCCATGTTGGTGTTTTCCTCCTACAGTCAAAATTATTTTCACCCCGTTATACTTTTTGAAACCTTGTTGCAAAAGGTTTATTTATTTGAATAAAAGCTGTACAGGATTAATTGAATTGATTTATTTTCACAGCATTCTTTGCTAATATTCACCAAGGATGCTAATAAATCTGACCAACTGTATACTCCACATACAGGCTCTGTCTTATTTAATGAGCGCAGTTTGGATAACGACTAGACCTGAAGGGCTTCTCAAGACGCGCGCCCCCGTCTGTCGCGCAGTGATAGCGCGCTTCGCCGCTCTTGAGAGAGAGAGAGAGAGAGAGAGAGAGAGAGAGAGAGAGAGAGAGAGAGAGAGAGCAAATAAGGCTCAGCAGCGGCGGCAGCAGCAGCGCCAGTGGCGGCAGCAGCGTCAACGCATCTGCGTGTCTCAGAACTGCCTCATCTCGGGCCAATCAATCCCTCCGCCATCGTTACCGATTGAGATTTAACAGCGGCTTTGGATCTTAACGAGCCTCTTCATCCTCGTCGACAGCTCGGCGTCAGCCTCCCACAGTTCGCTTGACTACCGGTTCCGTTGACATCTACCCAGTTTGTTGAATTTTTAATGGAAAATGGCGATGTTTGCTCAGTCCTCCAGTCTGTTCTGCCTGCTCTCCGTCCAAACTGTGCTGCTTCTCAGCTTCTCCTCACCGGGAACGGCGACGCTCCTCTTCCCTCAGCACTACACGTAAGTACCCCCGTCTCCCGCGCGCGTTTCACCGCGTCCCAGTTTCGCGAGACGCTCAGTGAACGCGGAGGTCATCCGTTTTTATTTTTAACCAGCGTTCATTTTTGTAGTCCTAAGCAATTCCCCGCGTTTGTTTACCATTTCCAAGGAGGTTAGCCGCTCAATTATTGATTAAAAGAGGCGTGACGCGAGAACGGCGGTAGTTGGGGCTTTAACGTGGATGTATTTGTAGTTGCTTTCTGCTGTCATGTTACCGATCACGGATACGGTAATGACCGAGAGTGCTCCGCGCGTTTGAACGACGCGTGTACTTTTTTTTTTTGACAGAAACGTAATAGTCAAACGCATTTTGTTATTGGACTGACTGGTATTTGATATGAAAGCACAAAAGTATTGTACAATTTAACAATGGCAATGACAGTAATTTAATTTAGTCAAAAGATGTGGGCACTATATAGGTAATAGCTTTTAACTTTGTTGTTCTGATTTTATTTATTCTGCACTTAAAAAAGATGCTGAGTCTCACTTACAAGGTTGAGTTAAGATACTGAAAACATCCTGATTTATGTGACCTATTTAATATTGACAATTTTTTTTTAAGGATAATTTAACTAAATAGTTTGGCATTGACCGTTTAGATGTTTCAGAAGTGAGACAACTGTTGACATGCAGCAAATTGGTGCCTAAAGAAGTCCCCTTTTCTCTTTTATCTCCTTTATTTTCTCCTAAACAGTAAATTCTAATGCGTTGTGTCTGATAATGTGCATCTCATGAAGTTTAGAATTGGTGGTTGTAGTATTTCAGCATGCTATCAGTTGCGTGTTTGCTCGTAAGCGGCTCAGTTTGTGGACTGGAGTGTGCTGTGCACCAGCCGCTGTCTGAAGTGAGGGTGTTTGGTCGCTGAGGGTGTTGGGTCGCTGCCAGTTGTGCTCGCATGGGGCAGAGGCTGGATTTGTCCGCTGTGTGCCCACACATGCCAGTCCCCAGTGGATTATCTCGTCTCTCATGCTGGATGAAATCATAGAATTTTGATGCTGTTTATGTAAGGATTTACGTAACGTAAAATTAAATTGTGTTGGATCTCATTGTTGTCAGTTGCAGTGAAAATGATTACGCAGTGAATTACATTGAGTGGTTCTTTCAAGTCAACTGGTGGGTTTCAGCAGTCTAAAATTAATCTGAAATTAAAGGGATAGTTTAGCCAAAACTGAAAATTCTGTCATCATTTATTTATAATTCACTTGTCACAAACCTATTTGAGTTTCTTTTTTTTCTGTTGAACATGAAAGATGATATTTAGAAAAATGCTGAAAAACCTATAATCTTTGAACTTGAAGTCAAAGACTACAGATTTTTAATTAACAATTTTTTTCAAAATATCATCTTTTGTGTTCAACGGAAAAAATGAAACTCAAATGTTTGAGACCACTTCAGAGTGAGTAAATGGTAAGTTTATTTAAATTTTTGGATGAACTAACCCTGTAAGTCTTTAAGTCTGTTCAAGGTTGCGTTAAACTGTATAATTACAGTAATGAAATTAGATTTATTAGGTTTTAATTAGGAAAATTATTATGGTTGCACTTTAGTACAAAATATTTGTTAATTTTTCAACTCTGTGTAAATGTGTATTTTTTAAAATAATAAAACTAATAATATATTTTAGACATTGATTCAGCTTTGTGAGGTGTACAATTTTAAATAATTTTAGTTATAATATAGCTAATATTTGGTAAGTAAATATAATAATTATGCAACCCAGGCCACCGGTCCTACTGCATGCACCCAACACGGTCTGGGCTGGGATCGAATCATATATATATATATATATATATATATATATATATATATATATATATATATATATATATATATATATATATATACATACATATATACATACATATATACATACATACATACATACATACATACATATATATATATATATATATACAATACAAATATATTGTATATTATTATTATGCTTTGCAGAACTGTTTATTTTAAAGGGGTGTTTCCAAACAGTGCCTAATACTGTAATCTGTCAAACTTAATGATGTCTGTCAGCCTGTCAGAAGCACAGAGACGCTGCCAAATAACTAATAGCTCTGGATGGTATTATGCCTAAATAGTACGTTAAGTTGGTTTTCAATTCCGTGAGGTTAATAACAGATAATCTCCATAGTACGGTGATATAGGCTATCCTCCTCCCTCTCTCTGTTTGTGCATTTTTTGCTTGCGGTGTAGTGGCCTGTACTCACAGAGATTTGTAACGCTTATTTTACACAGCGCTTTGAGCCTTGAGGCCTGCACCTCTTTACCAAACCCTGTCAGTAAGCAAGCATGACCACCATGGAGAAGGATTTAAAAAGAAGCAAGGAAATCAATCAATAACCAAAACGAAATCATAGCGGCGATCAAGCCGGCTTGTGTTTATAGAAGCATTGAGTGTTGTTTTGCTAATATGCATATGATGTGATGTCTCAGTTTTTGTCTTTCATCCACAGTTGTTTTATTACAGAAGATGGTTTATCATGTCGTTTTAACCCTTTATTGGGTGAAAAATCATACATGGTATTAATTATTCGCCTGAATTATTCGCCCCCCTGTTTATTTTTCCTCCAATTTCTGTTTAACGGAGGAAAGATTTTATCAACACATTTCTGAACATATTAGTTTTAATAACTCTTTTCTAATAACTGATTTCTTTTATTTTTGCCATGATGACAGTACATTATATTTTACTAGATTTTTTTTCAAGACACTTCTATACAGCTTAAGGTGACATTTAAAGGCTTAACTAGATTAATTGGGTTAACTAGGCAGGTTAGGGTAATTAGGCAAGTTATTGTGTAACGATGGTTTGTTCTGTAGGCTATCGAGAAAAAAATATAGCTTAAAGGGGCTAATAATATTGTCTTTTAAAAAATGAAAAACTGCTTTTATTCTAGATGAAATAAAACAAATAAGACTTTCTCCAGAAGAAAAAATATTATCAGACATACTGTGAAAGTTTCCTTGCTCTGTTAAACATCATTTGAGAAATATTTTAAAAAGAATTAGAAATTCAAAGGGGGTTTAATAATTCTGATAGCAACTGTATATGTATATATTTAAAGTCAAAACAGTTTAAAGGTCTTTTAATAACTCCCAGTAACTCTAGGATTTTTGCTCCAACCTAGTGATCTGCTGTCTGAACTAGGGCTGCACAATATATTGGTTTAGCATCGATATCGTATGTGTGTATCTGCAATAGTCACATCGCAGGATCTGCAATGTCATGTTGGGATGAATAAAACCTGATGGAATCTCATAGGTTTTAATAGTGTGAAAGACTTTGATTGTAATGTATGCCCTGTGACTAATATTTCAAGCAAATTGAAACCATTCAGGCACAATAAATTTTAACGTTAGCCAATTTAACAAAAATTAACTGTTTAATTATTTATACATTGAAGACTATACTGCGTTAATTTACATCTAGTTATTTAGTTTCTGATCCTCGGTGCTTTTAGACTCCACTATGAAGCGCTGTTTGTATTATTCTTATGTAATTTGGTATATTTTATGCAGATGCACTCCC
This sequence comes from Danio rerio, assembly GCF_052040795.2. NCBI lineage: Eukaryota > Metazoa > Chordata > Actinopteri > Cypriniformes > Danionidae > Danio > Danio rerio. The sequence continues at coordinate 55,906,230 of NC_141026.1, read as the reverse complement.
TAAAATTATAAATTCTTTCCTAATAGAGTTACTCAAGTCATCTTGTGAAGTTATATGCAATATATATATCACAATATATAATCGCAGAAAGCATTTTAAGCATTATTAATTTTGTTTTTTGGGTGTTGTATAGATCAATAAACTTAAATGATCAAAAACATGTTATTTTTCATAATGTAAGAATACAATTTTTTTTCCAAAGGCCCACCTTCCCAAAAGAGAGTGTATGTATGTATATATATAAAGTATAAAGTAATGACTGGACTTGTAATGCTTTTTAAGCAGATCTGGAAAAGTGTTCTCATAAAATTTTTTTTTTTTTTTTGTGAGAGATTATATAAACATAACTATAATTCTTCTACTAACATTTATTTTTTTCATATCTACCATATATAAGTTCTTTTAATCAAAATGCTTTATTTGATGTATAAACATCAGTCATAGATAAAGGTATACCAGTTGTGTTGGTCATTTAAAGTCAACAAAGCTTTTTTACTGATAGCATTTAAAGGTGTTTTGTTTTGGATTTGCCTCATGATGACGCAATGCGAGTGAGAAACATTCGCTCTGAAGTAACAGTTAGCTCCAGTCACAGGCACACTGGTTAATGGCTAAATGACTCAGCATTTAAATAATTAATTTAAAGAGGAAAGTAACCTCTTCTTAGTGACACAAACCCAGTCTTCCATCTTCTGTATCTCTGTTTTTCTTTTAGATGTAGATGACCTGAGATAAGAGTTCAATGAAGATTTGTTCACTTGTTTGTGGACTTTTTAAAAATGAGAATGTTTTATATATATTTTGGCACAAAACCTTAATTTCTTATTGCAATTATAATAATAATTTTTCCCTTATTGTTGCAATTTAACTTCTTAAGTTCTTTTGCTTTAAGTGCGGAATTTAACTTTATTTCATTAGTAGATAATAATAAAAATAATAATAATAATAGTAATAATAATAATAATAATTATTATTATATTATTGTGGTTGTTGTTGTTATTATTTATTAATGTTATTATTATAATTATCATTGTTATATCATTATTATTATTATTATTATTATTAGTAGTAGTAGTAGTAGTAGTAGTATTAATAATAATAATAATAATAATAATTATTATTATTATTATTACTATTATTATTAGTATTTATAATAGTTTTATTAATATTATTATTATTATTAATATTATTATTATTATATTATCATTGTTGTTGTTGTTGTTGTTGTTGTTCTTATTATTTAATAATGTTATTATTATCATTATCATTATTATTATTATTATTATTATTATCATTATCATTATTCTTATCAATATTACTACTATTATTATTATTATTAATTATTATTATCATATTTATTATTATTAGTAGTAGTATTTATAATAATAATAATAATAATAATAATAATAATAATAATAATAATAATAATAATAATTTTATTGTTGTTGTTGTTGTTGTTTAATAATGTTATTGTTATCATTATTATTATTTTTATCATCATTATTATCAATATTATTATTATAAGTAGTCATTTCAGGCTTATTGTAACTAGCTTATAAACTACAAACAAAAAGTAATTTCTTACTTTATATAAATCCAACACCCAGACACATAAAGCTTATTTCATAACTAAAACAATAAATGGTAAAAATGACAAATGTAAAGTAAAATTAATAGCTGAGAGAATAAATCAAAAACATGGAAAAACATAAATAGAATTTAAAATATTTACTAAATTTTGTGCCTCAGTATCACATAGATTGTTAATGTATTTATATCATAATCATGAATAATCATTAGTGATGTGACAATACATAATTGGTTTTAATTGTGAGCTTAAAATTATTTTAATGTAGCATTTTAAAAATTCAACTAATCTGAAATCTCTCAGTTTTGTCTCTGCACGCTGTCCATGGTGCTGAAAAGTGACTGTTTATCCACAAGTGCATGTGTGCAAGTGATGGAATTGTATAATTTGTTATAAAAATATATAAAAACTAATGCGGGCGACACGGTGACTCAGTGGTTAGCACTGTTGTCTGACAGCTAGAAAGTTGCTGGTTCGAGTACTGACTGGGCCAGTTGGCATTTCTGTGTGGAGTTTGCATGTTCTGCTCGTGTTGTTGTGGCTTTCTCTGGGTGCTCCGGATTTCCCTACAGTCCAAAAACATGCTGTATAGCAGAATTAAATAAACTAATTGGTTGCAGTGTATAAATGTGCGTGATTTTCTGTGTATGAGTGTTTCCCAGTACTGGGTTGCGGCTGGAAGGCTATCCGCTGTGTAAAACATATGCTGGAATAGTTGGCGGTTCATTCTGTTGTGGCGACCTCTGAAATTGAGACTTAGCCGAAGGAAAGTTAATGTATGAAGTCTCGCTTTCTCAGTTTTTGTCTCAGAGCGCTGTCCATGGTTCTGAAAAGTGACTGTACATACACAGTTGCATGTGTGCAAGTAAGGGACTTGTATAATTTTTTTTAAACGAATGCAGAAAAAATACGTTTATAGACTGTAAGAAGTGTCATCCATGCAAATAATGTTTATTTTCCATTATAAAACAAGCATTATATGTATTGCTTGTGTAGGGTGTGTTTGATTATTGCTGTACCTCCATCAGTATATGACTCTTGGACAAGAACTAGTGGAAACTAAAGTTTCTTTTGCGATAGAGATGATTTTTTTTTAATACTGAGCATAATAAAATAACTTGTCATATCTTCTGGAATTAATGTGAAGACTGTCGTATCTAACATGCTTCAGTTTTGTGATTGCTCTTGAATCTTTGCTATTCATAATCTGCCTTTCTGTTCAATGTGCAGTGAATTTGAAACCTGGCTTTTACTTCTGGTTTTGTGGTATTTAACCAGGGACATTGAGGATGGTTAGTAAGGCCACTTCAAAGACCAGAGATTGGACAGAGAACTTGTAAAAAGCAGGAGAGATGAGCCAGAGAGTGAGAGAAAGAGAGAAAGAATTGGCGCTTATCCTTTGGGTCCAGAGCTGTTTTATTTCCACTACATTTTGCAATGTCTTGTTAAAAATCAAAGAATTGCCTAAAGTGACATTTAAAAAAAAAAAGGTATTTTATTAACTAGCTAATAACCTTATCACATTACCTATAAAATGAAACTTCTGAACCTAACTATAGGAGCCTGATCGAAAATGCTTCAGTAAAGTACTTATTAATATTATAAGTGTTTTGATTGTTTTAAAATGGAATATTATACATTTGTTTGTCATATCTAAAATTTATTATAAGAAATGCGAGAAATGTAATAAATATACATATGAATAAAATATGTTGACAATGCAAGCATATAATTTAGTGGTAGATCCTGACCTGACACTTTATAAAAGCGTTTGTACGATGGAGACATAAAGTATGACCAGGCACATTTTATAGCCTTGCTCATATAAAAGAGAAAGCCATCCGTGCTGGAGGTGTTGTCATTAGCAGTTAGCATCAGTGCTCCCTCACGCTCAAAACCTTTATTTCTCCCTCGGTGACCTTTTCTTGGTTGACACATTTCCCTCAGCAGCGTCTCTGTCCCCCGCAAACCATTTATTATCATCTCCTCCCAGATCTTTCATTACGAGCTCTGTAATCTAAACACGATTCTTTCTTCAGTTCCTGTGTATCTGAGAGTATCAGATCGATAGATTACAGGAAACTCCCTCAGTCAATTGTTCGTGCATTAGGGCTTTCTGAGGTCCCGGTGTTTATAATAACAGGGTTTGATTTGGTCTGCTTGATTATGATGGAAAAGCGTGAAGCAGTTCAGTGAGTCAAAGTCTGATCGCTCCTAGGAAAAGGAGGAGGATACCCCATTTGTAGTTTTTATTTGTGGGTTGATGTGATTTTAAGGATAATCTTAGCAAACCATTTAAAGATGTATTCATTTAATCCAGGATTTTACAAGTAAAGTGGTCAAAAAAAAAAAAAGAGTTCAAACTATTAATTTTTTTTGTAATTTCACAACAAAACACACTGTAAAAAAATCTTGCTGACTTTCTAGTTATCTCAACATACATGATTCATTCATTCATTCATTCATTCATTTATTCATTCATTCATTCATTCATTCATTCTGTAGATGCCCTTTGGTTTCCATGAACGAGACAGAGAGTTTCTGACGGGTGCTTGATTCTTTATTTTGCTCAAGACGAGAGCCATTAAACTTTCGTTGCGTAGCACCGTGAAACTACACAAAGAAACAACAAAAATCAATAAAAACAACTTGTATACAGAATAATACGACAAATAAAGATATAATGTACAGAGCGACATATGAAAGTGAAACAATGAAGTATATAACGACAGTTTGAAACAACTAATAAGAAGGCAGAGCTCACGATTAACATATACATACAAATGAACTCATGTGGCTTAAATATTAACTTCACATACCTCGCTCCGCTTTCCCAAAGGGTTCTATTAAATAAATTGTGCAGGATTAAGCCTCCCTTTTTCCTTAAATCGCACAGCAACGTGTCTTCTCTTCGCTCCTGCTAGCCTGATTAACCTATTAGTCACCTAGGCTACCGAAACACGTGACATGCTCTGATGCTCTAAAATTATTTAAAGGCATATAATGATTTAGTGGTCACTTACACATTCATTCATTTTTCTTCAGCTTAGTGCCTTTATTCATCAGTGGTTGCTACAGGGGAATGAACTGCAAACTTATCCTGTATATGTTTTACACAGTGGTTGCCCCTCCAGCTGCAACCCAGTACTGGGAAACACCCATACACTCTCACATTCGCACACATACAGTCAGGCCAATTTAGTTAATCCAATTTACCTAGCGCATGTGTTTGGACTGTGGGGGAAACCGGAGCACCTGGAAGAAACCCACGCCAACAGGGGGAGAACATGCAAACTCAGAAGTGCCAACTGACCCAGTCAGAACTCGAACCAGCGACCTTTATGCTGTGAGGCGACAGTGCTTATCGCTGAGCCACCGTGTTGCCCTTACATCAATCAAACTATTAAGCTGTACTTTGTATAACCAAAGACTATAGAATATACAAGACATGTAACTCGTAACTGTCAATATGGTGAATAAAGCAGCGCCTATTAGTACAGGAGCCAATCAGCGATCGCTCTTTGGTGAATAAAGCCCGCCTTCTAGTACAGGAGTCAATCAGCAATCGCTATAGAATGACACTTCTCTGGGGGAGGGGCTTGGACCAGATGTGAGATGTGATTTTGTGTGATATGAACATTTAGAAATGAAACTTATGAGACAGTTGTTGTTTAATTTTATTGGTTATTCATAATATGAAATGTAATCGTAAGCTTGGCAAGTAGTTTCAGAGAATTTGATGTTTCCCCATTCAGACAGAATGCCCGAGCATACCGCCCGAGAGGTGTTTTAAAGATGACAGCCGAGTGAAATGACTTGCCTTAAAGGGACTTTGGTGTAACTTAAAAAAATAATTGAAACCTGATTAACTTGTTAAAATAAGTTAAAGCAACATAAAAATATATTTTTTTTTTAATAGTGCATAAATTAAAACAAATAATGTTAAGTTTTGGGAAAGGAGAAAAGGACACACACATATGTTTGTTTTAGGTAATTGTGGGGACATTCCATAGGATTCCATTGTTTTTATAATGTACAAACTGTATTTTCTTCTCCTACCCTATCCCTGAACCAAACCCTGTGTGCAAAGAACTGTGTGCAGTTTTACTTATATAAATAAATAAAACAAGTTCTGTATTATTTTAAAATCTTTTTGAAAAAATTTAAACATCGGCAATGTCCTCATAATTCATCATCACTTTGTAATACCTGTGTAATAGCCATGTCATTATACACTTGCGCCCTGATGTCACAAAAACATGGACACACACACACAGCACACAGCACACACACGCACAGGTTTGTTTTTGTGAATTGTAAGGACATTTCATGGGATGGCATTGTACTGTGCAAACTGTATTTTCTTCCCCTCCCCAATCCCGTATCCCGTTACCTTCACAGAGAGCTGTGTGCAATTGTACTTTTTCAAATAATAAAACAAATTCAGTACTTATACCCTTTTAGAGAAATGGGAACATCAGCAATGTCCTCATGATTCATCATCACTTTGTATTACCTGTTTAATAGCCATGTCATTATACATTTATACATTTCATACATTTGTGTCCTAATGTCACAAAAACATGAACACACGCACACATACACACACATATCTATGTGGATATATGTCATTGAAATTATGAAAAGTGATATTGTTATGCATTTAAGGACCATTTTATGTCACTGATTATGTACAGAAAAACAGCATAATAATAAGAGCATAACAGCATACTAAGTCAATATTAAGTTAAACTTTGTATAACTTCAAAAATGTAGTTAAAATCTTGATTAACTTGTTTTAATAAGTTTAAGAAACATAAAAAATGTTTATTGTCTTGATTTGCTTTTGTCCATACATTTTTTACAGTACAAGAATTGAAGCAAATAATGCTATAAGTGTTGAGAAAAAGGCACAGACACAGGTATGTTTTTGTGAATTGTGGGCATGTTCCATAGGATTACATTGTATTATATAAACTGTATTTTCTACTCCTACCCAATCCCGTAACCAAACCTTCACAGGGAACTGTGTGCAATTTTAAAATAACCAAACAAATTCAGTATGATTTAGAAGCTCTTTGAGAAATGGAAACATCAGCAATGTTCTTATAATTCACCATAACTTTGTAATACCTGTGTAATAGTCATGTCTTTATACACATTTGTGTCTTGGTATGTCACACAAAACGTGGAAAAACACACACAAATTTTTCAAACACAGATTTGAATGCAGCAATTCGAAGGATTAATAAACAAATGCAAATCACCATCATTTATAATTGTATTATATTACCTGTATTTTCAATTCCTACCCAATCCCGTAACCAAACCTTCCCAGAGAACTGTGCAATTTTAAAATAACCAAACAAATTCACTATGATTTATAAGCTCTTTGAAAAATGGAAACATCAGCAATGTCCTCATAATTCACCATCACCTTGTAATACCTGTGTAATAGTCATGTCATCATACACATTTGTGTTCTGGTATGTCACAAAAACATGGAAACACACACACACACACACACACACACACACACACACACACACACACACACACACACACACACACACACACATTTTTTACACAGATTTAAATGCAGCAATTTAAAGGATTAATAAACAAATGCAAATCACCATCATTTATAATTTATGTTGCGTGGGTGTTGAGATCCTGATCTTTTAATAAATAATTGTGCAGCTTACATTGAATGCATTAATGCAGGCTAAACAAGTATTGACAGAAAACACCTTTAATAACCTAAGAAACCCTTCACATCCCGAATAACCTAACACAACTTCTTCCATCATCATTATATTTTACAGGAAAGCCTAAATGCTTTCATACATGTGATTTGAATGACGCGAGAGGTGATCTCTCTGCAAATTAAGGATTAATCAAATTACAGATTACAAATGAAGGAATCATTTCATCAAGGAATCATATATTAGATCAGATGACTGAGGCTGAGCTGTCAGCAAAATGTTGGTGACATTCATTTAGTCAATATATTGATTATTGTGACATGCCTGTATACATCGTTATGGAAAAACAATTTGGCACCACTTGACAGTTTTCAGTTTCTATGGATTTACAGTAATTTTTAGTTTTGGTTTGAGTACTAAACTACTAAAATGTGATCCTGTTATTAGTTTCTATTTGTGATTTTAATGAGGGAAATCTTAGCAAGTCATTTGATGATTTGTGTATGTTTACAGCTATATAAAAAAATAAGGTTGAGTCAGGTAAAGTCCTGTCAGTCCTGGAAAAGGATGATCCCATTAGTGGTTTTATTTGTGATTTGGCATCTTTTTAAAGGGGAAATCTTAGCAAACCATTTTGAAGATTTGTAGTTGCTCAAAAGATGTTGAGATGGCAGCAGGGCGAATTGACTTCCTTTAAAAAATAGCTTGAGTGAATTGAATCTCTGCTGCCAAATGACATTTAACTTAACTGAATCAACCTCTAATGGATGTTTTGTAGCATGACACTAAACCAAAGTAGCCTGGAGATTGAATTGAGGTACAGTTACTGCAGCGTGTGCCTTCACCATCATTACTAGCACAGTAAGTTTTATGGATTTGAACACAGCAGTAAATATAATAGATATGTTTACATTGCATGCTTTGGGAGACCTTTTGTACATGCTTAGTCTGGGACTTAATCTATTTATTGGATTTTTTAGGAATGTATTTGATTAAAACCTATTTTGTTATGGCATTTTAATGGAATAAAATTCAAAATGCCATCTTTTTATTTTAAATTGGGATATGTAAACATTAGCTGAGCAGCTTACAGATGAACGCCTCATTCACACTAGCAGTGACTTTGTACCTGCTTGTCACTCTAAGTAATGATTGAAGTAAGTGGGCTTTCCTATCTTAACGTTGCTTAGGAGTTTATTATTATATTCACTGAGAGTGAATGAGTTGCAATATTTTAGTTTGGACCACAATGCCCAGTTCAGCATCAACGTGTCAATCTTACATGCTATACTGCACCTATACACGATATAAGCTTTTATTTTTACTAAATCAATTCCAGGGCTGTCCATATGCCTTCAGCAACATAAAACAGTAAATTTGTCTGTTTCTTACATAATCATGTTTAGATTTAGACTTGCTATGATTAGATGCTCTGAACATTTTGGCAATCATTTAAAACACCTTAGTAACACATTGGAAACCACTCAGAACACCTTAGCAACCACTTAAAACTCCTTAGAAATACATTGTAAAACACTTTTCTAGCAATCATCTAGAATACTGTAGGAACTCCCTGGAAACTATTCTAAAAACTGAAGCAACCACCTAGAACACCTTACAAACACATTGGAAACCACTCAGAGCACCTTAGCAACTACACAAACAACTTAAAAACTCACTGGAAACACTCACCTTAGCAACCATCTAGAATACCTTCGGAACACCCTGGAAACCACTCTGAACTCTTTAGCAACCACCCAGAACACCTTAGAAACACCTTGGAAACAAATTGTAACACCTTAACAACCAATTAGAATACCTTATACATGCATTAGAAAACACTTACCTTAGCAACCATCTAAAATACCGTAAAACACCATGGAAACTATTCTAAGCACTTTCGCAACCAGCTAGAACACCTTAAAAACACATTGGAAACCACTCAGAACACTTTAGCAACCACACAACATCGTAGAAACAAACTGGAAAACATTCACCTTACCAACTATGTAGGACACCTTAGAAACACCCTGGAAACCATTTAGAACACCATAGTAGCCACTTAGAAAACCCTAGAAACACCTTGGAAAACACATTCGGAACACCTTAGCAACCCACATACAAAAACATTCACCTTAGCAACCATGAAGAATACCTTGGAAACACCTTGGAAAACACTCAGAACACATTAGGAACACATTGGAAAACACTCATCTTAGCAACCATCTAGAACACCTTAGCAACACCCTGTAAACCACTCGAAACACATTAGCAACCACCTAGAACAACGCAGAAACATCTTGGAAATCCCTGTGAACATTTTAGCAACCATATAGAATACCTTTGCACTTCTTAAAATAGTTTTCAAACATAATCAAAACACTTTATTCATCCTCCAAAAAAGGATTTCATGATATTATAAATAAAAACAATTGTGTACTATATGTGCTTATACTATATCTTACAGAACATGATGAGTTTTCTCTCTTGGAAAAGTAAAGCGGTGGTTTAACCGCATTAGATGACAGTTGTGGCTGTGTGGAGAAGTGCGTTTTCTGTTGCCGCTGATGTGACTCACTCTTCTGCTAATCTTTCTGTCCTTGTCATTCAAATGAAGCTGACATTTCACATTGACATTTTCTTTTTTCTGTGTTATCATTAAATGACAAATGAGCATGTTGCCGGGCTGATGGAGGAGATAGACGGCGAGAGGGTCGTGTTGTTACTGCCTTCTCTGAAACAGCAGTAATAGAGAGCGTAAATCTCTGAAATCGTGCGCCTCTATTTGTGGGTGTTTGAAGGCGTACTCGGTACTGAATGACGTTACGATTGCGTTTATGCATGCCATTACTTATCGAACCTCTTAGTCGATGGTTTTTTTAGTGCTTTTTACTCCATTCATGTACATTAAGATGTAGGTGCTAAAAGCCCCTAAAGCTTTCAGTGTGTAAACATGCATGTGTGTGTTGAAGTGTGTGCGTAGGTGGGTGTGTGCGTTTGCTTATGTAGCTTTCCATTATCTTTGATCTTAGGGCTGAACTCTGAAACAAGTTAACGTATTTTGAATGCATCTCTCGTTTACTTTTTTAATGCATCGATAAGTATGTTGGGATTTATACGTCTTTATACACATTTGTGTCTTGGTATGTCACACAAAACGTGGAAAAACACACACAAATTTTTCAAACACAGATTTGAATGCAGCAATTCGAAGGATTAATAAACAAATGCAAATCACCATCATTTATAATTGTATTATATTAACTGTATTTTCAATTCCTACCCAATCCCGTAACCAAACCTTCCCAGAGAACTGTGCAATTTTAAAATAACCAAACAAATTCACTATGATTTATAAGCTCTTTGAAAAATGGAAACATCAGCAATGTCCTCATAATTCACCATCACCTTGTAATACCTGTGTAATAGTCATGTCATCATACACATTTGTGTTCTGGTATGTCACAAAAACATGGAAACACACACACACACACACACACACACACACACACACACACACACACACACACACACACACACACACACACACACACACACACACACACACACACATTTTTCACAAAGATTTAAATGCAGCAATTCGAAGGATTAATATACAAATGCAAATCACCATCATTTATAATTGAATTATACAAACTGTATTATCTTCTCTTACCCAATCCCATAACCAAACCTTCACAGGGAACTGTGTGCAATTGTAAAATAACCAAACAAATTCAGTATGATTTATAAGCTCTTTGAAAAATGGAAACATCAGCAATGACCTCGTAATTCACCATCACCTTGTAATACCTGTGTAATGGTCATGTCATTATACACATTTGTGTCCTGTTATTTCACAAAAAACATGGAAAAACACACACAAATTTTTCAAACACTGATTTGAATGCAGCAATTTAAAGGATTAATAAACAAATGCAAATCACCATCATTTATAACATAGGGCTGAACTCTGAAACAAGTTAACGTATTTTGAATGCATCTCTCGTTTACTTTTTTAATGCATCGATAAGTATGTTGGGATTAGGGCTGGGCGATTTAGCAAAAAAAAAAATCTAGTTTTTTTTATGAAGTTTGACCGATTCACGATTTCGATTTAGAATTTTATTTTTTTTAAATTGTGTTATTAGTGTTCTCAAAACATTACAACAACATGACTGAAGTAACACTCTCTTTAAAAGTAACTTGAAAAACCATCTGGTTAAGGAACATTGTATTTTTAATGGCCATGTCATACAAAAATCGATCAAGGTGTAAATAAATGTAAAACAAATTCACGAGTTAAATAGCGTTGCTGAAGATTTCAATAAGAAATATTTGTGTAAATATTGCACTTGCAGGAATACAGGGGTATTTTTTGCAAGTTTTGCTGAGCCTAGGAAAGATTGGCTGTCAGCTCGGCTTTGGCTTTGTCTTCTGATTAAATGACAGGTTGTAAAGCTGCTGCCTTTTTCTTAAACTGTAAAGCCTAATTTAACCCAATGTGTGAAGTTGTGGACGTATAGCAGGAGCAAATACAAGTACTAGATGTGTGTCTAATAAAAAATAATATATTTAATCTATTTTTCTTTTTTCCCCCTTTTAAATACCGATCATTTGATGCGCTTTGCTCCACTTTCTGTATTATATGCTGCCTGATCTGTCTGGTTTTCAACTAGGTCCGCTAAATGACATCATGGGGCGGGTACTTTCATTTTCACTGGACAAATGAGAACCGTTCTGTCATAAACTATAGTAAAACATCTCGTCAAAAGCTGTGAAGAGATTACATATAGGAATATAGGAGAGAGCACTCTTTATTTATCAGCTGTTAGTCAGCGCCCGCTCTATTTTTTCCTGGTCATTGCGTCTTTGCCGTGTGCTGTGTAAATGCAGACGATCGTATACGAGTCACTTTTAAAAGATGATGTAAGCAGATCATCAAAAAAAATCGGATACAGTCACAAAATCGGAATTGAACATCAAGATCTGCAGTGTAAATGCAGCCTATGTTTCAAATGTGATGTAGACATTGACACAGTGATGCATGTAAAGTGCTCAGCTTATGTGAATATACCCCATTTTGAAAACTAATATTTTTATACATTTCTCAGTGAATATGGGTAATATGTTCTGTGAATAATGCACCAATATATATTTAGAAATGGAAAGATAATACATTTAAATTCATGCAAAATATTGCAAAAAAAAAAAAAGACAAAAGATTTCAACAAAATGGTATCTAATTTTTGTTTCTCTTGATTTATGCTATTTCTTTTTTTAAATGTAATATTTTTCCCTAACATAAATTCAGGCTACAAATTTTTGAACCATTATTGTAAGTTATATTGTTAGATTAGCTCCAGATTTGGCTTCGGTACTGACTAAACTAATGTTTATGCACAAATATAATATTGTAAAGCATCCTAAAGAAAATATTAATTTGAATAAGAGATTTTCGGGGGTGTACTCATATATGCTGAGCCATGTATTTTGGGATTGCAACAATATCAAAATGTAGTGTAAAGAGATTAACAAAATGATAAAAAAAATTATTGTAAAGACTTTTGCTTTGTTTCCAAAGGTATGCCTTTTGAATTATACAGTGGAACTGTGTCTTTATTATGATAAAGAATGTGTATTGAATTTTTGTATATACTTGGCCAAAAAATGATGAATAAATCATGGTCAACTGCTCAAATACCTTCAGTCATTATGTGAATCGGATGTCCAGATCAAAGATCTGAGGTGTAATTCTAAGATCTGAGGTGTTCTGGCACAATTTTTCATCCCTCTAGAATTTTCTTGAGGGTGCTTAGTGATTGTCTTTCTAAATTTGGTTTATAATTAAATTTTATTGTTGTCTTTGCTTTTGAGCATTTGAATGTCTAACAAAAACTGCTGTACTTGTGTTACGAGATACTAGTACCACTGTTGTTCTTTTTACATTTTTAAATAAAAAAAGAAAACAAACACAATGCAGACGTTTATGCCTATGTCAAGATTATTTATGTTCGGTAGAGTGATTAAAACAGAAGTTTCATTTTAGGCCTCACCACCCCTTTAAATCCACACGACAAGCCTCAAAGTTGCAACGCTAAAGCCTGAGCTCATTGACATCTGTGTTTGTATTGCAGCGTACAGAGCGTTTCTGGCCTAAGACAGCGTTTTTCTTACCTTCTGCTCTGGATCCATCTCTGTTCTGCTGAATCTCATTGTGTTAAGAGCTTTAGGAGCTGCAGGCTGATATACAGCTCTGATCGCTTCATTCGGGTTTGGCCCAGTTAGCAAGTGTTGATGCTGCTTAGGGAGGCACTTCTGTCAGAACCGGCCTTTCTTTATCATTCGGCTCCTTAAACATCCACTCTTACCTGCCAACAGACGAGCAGATGCTGCCAGAGAGAAAGAGAGAAACACTGGATGAATCTCCAAGGGTAGTGATTAAAGTCCAGATCAATCCAACTTCAGCCAGTTTACCTTTTTTTAAAGCCATAGTTCACACAACACAGTAAAGGTTCTGTTATTGTCGTCTCATCCCATGATGAAACAATGTTTATATTCAAAGTGTTTGCCCCTTACTGATTTCTTATTTTTTTTGCATGTTTGTCGCAGACTAATTCAAAGTAGTCAAAGAAAACCCAATTAACACATCATGCAGTTTTTAAACAAAGTTTTCATTCAAATGTGTCTTTAAATAATAATCTGGTCACTTTTGTAATGACTATAATTTAATTGAATAAAGGCTTGGCCTTTTGAGGCTAATAATAAAAGTAATACATTGAACTGTACAATGGTGTGTAGAGTTCTATTCTATTCTATATTCTGTTCTTATTCTATTTAGTTATATTCTATTCTGTTATATTTTATTCTATTCTATAATTCATTCATGTTTTATTCTATTCTATTCTATGCTGTTGTAATTCATTCATTCATTTTCTTTTCGCCTAAGTCCCTTTATTAATCTGGGGTCGCTACAGTGGAATGAACTGCCAACTTATCCAGCATATGTTTTACACAGCAAATGGCCTTCTAGCTGCAACCCATCACTGGAAAACATTCATACACACACATACACTACAGACAATTTAGCTTACCCAATTCACCCATAGCGCAAGTGTTTGGACTTGTGGGGGAAACCGGAGAATTCGGAGAAAACCCACGGAAACACGGGGAGAACATGCAAACTCCACACAGAAACGCCAACTGACCCAGCCGAGGCTTGAACCAGCGACCTTTTTGCTGTAAGGTAACAGCACTACCTACTGCGCCACCACGTCTCCCCTATTCTATTCTATTCTATTTTATTCTATATTCTGTTCTGTTCTTATTCTGTTCTATTTTGTTCTGTTCTATTCTATTCTTTTTCTAGTCGGTTCTTATTCTCTTCTATTGTATTCTATTCTATTATTCTGTTCTGTTCTTTATTTTGTTCTATTCTATTCTATTTTGATTTTTTCTATTCTGTAGTCTATTCTATAGTCTATTCTATACTCTGTTCTTATACTATTCTATTCTAGTCTGATTTATTCTATTCTATTCTATAGTCTATTCCATATTCTGTTCTTATTTTATTCTATTCTATTCTAATTTGTTTTATTATATTCTGTTCTTATTCTATTCTATTTTGTTCTATTCTAATCTATTCTATTCTATTATGTTCTGTTCTGTTCTATAAATAATTATGTTTTATTCTATTGCATTCTATTTTGTTCACACACTTTCAGAAATAAAGGTATGTGAGCTGTCACTGGGGTGTTACTGTACCTTTTCAAAAGGTACACATTTGTACTCAAATGGTACATATTGGTACCTCAATTGTATATATTAGTACCCAAATTTTTTTAGAGGAACACTTTTGTATTTTTTAAGTACTAATATGTAGCCTTGATGTATTAATATGGACCATTTAGTTACAATTTTTTATCTTTGAAAAGGCACTACCCCAGTGACAGCTCATATACCTTTTATATCTAAGAGTGTACATTCTATTATGTTCTGCTCTATATTCTTTTTTGTCTTGTCCTTTTCTATTCTATTCTATTATATTCTATTCTATTTTGTTCTGTTGTTATTCTATTCATTTTTTTCTATTCTGTTATATTCTATTCTTAATCACTTTATTCTATTCTATTCTATTTTATTCTATTTTGTTCTTATTCTATTCTATTTTGTTCTATTCTATGCTATTCTATATTCTGTTCTGTTCCTATTCTATTCTATTCTATTCTATTCTATTCTATTCTATTCTATTCTATTCTATTCTATTCTATTCTATTCTATTCTATTCTATTCTATTCTATTTTATAATTAGCTGCCAAACCAGAAACAAGAGAATTGGGCTTTCAGAGGAATCTGTCTCTCTCGCACATATTCTTAGCAAATAGTATATTTATTTTTAAAACACAATATTAAATAGCTGGGTTCAGTCATTCTTATCAAGTAAATGTATAACACTGCTCAGTCAGAAACACAAACACACACACACACACACACACACATGCAGGATTTCTTTAGGGCTATTCTAAGGCTGTTTAACACAGATAAGGTTTATTTTTGACCTCGGGCTGTGGTTGCAAATCTCTGACCATTAGACTGGAGCAGATAAAACTGTAACAGGCTTTGTGTGACACTGCTGAAATTCCCCTGTAATGTTTCCCACACCTCATGACTGCAGATGTGCTCTAGCAGATATTAATGCTTTTCATTAAATGTCACACTGTCTGTAAATCAGTATATGAATACAGAGCAATAATTGGCTGTGTTCAGATCGCTTACTGTAACATTGTGAATATTATGCCCAATGAAATGGCTCAGAGAGCAATGTTTTCAAGGCGTTAAAACATTGCAGTGCATTAGATGACCTTAAAGCTAATAGAGGGGCACTGAAAGCCACTAAACTCCAATTTCAGTTTCAATAAAGTCTTTAATGTTGGTATTTTGCAGCATTTAACTTGTAAAAAATTATAATAAATTAAAGTGTAAGGTTGACACTTATTCAAGGTCACAGGGTCTCAGTTTGTAAAGTAAAATCAGCTATTTATTTTTCATTAAAGCTTTCTGAATTCTGATTCACTTTTAAATGACTTTTAAAACTCCTGCCGTTTGTGTCAAAAAATACTGTTTTTGGTCTTCATCTATCTGGATTTTTTTCTAACCTGATTTGTAATAACTTTGACGTTCTAAACTCTAAATGGTACTAATAATCTACTTTAACAAAACATTGACTTTGACTTAATCAGTCTTTTTGTTTTTATTTCATTTAAATGTATTGTAATACTTTAACATTTATTGTAATTAAATATTATTAAGTAATTTATAATATTTTCCATGATTCTCATTTGCACCTTGTCTACTCCTGGATAGAAACATTAGCATATTTTATTTTATTTATTTTTTTTTTTGTTTTATTTAATTTCAAAATTGTGTTTTATTTTATTAAACATTTTTCTTTGATTTTTTTAAATTCATATTTTATTTTAATTTGTTTAGTATTTTATTAAACTTTTGTATTTTATTTTCATTTTATTTGTATTTTTTTATTTGAATATGTATTTTATTTTATTAAAAGTTTGTATTTTAACAATTAAAATTTTTTTTATTTGTATTGTATTTTATTTAATAATTTTTTTATTTAAAATGTTTATTTTGTTTCATTTTAAATTTGTGTTTTATCTTTAGTTTGTATTTTATTTTATTGAACTTGTATTTTAACATTTTTTATTTATTTTATTTTAAATTTAGTTTTTAATTTTATTTTACATTTAGTATTTTATTTTATATATTTTTTAATTTAATTTAAAATGTTATTTTGTTTAATTTAAAATTTGTTGTTTATCTTTAATTTGTATTTTATTCTATTTAAATTTAATGTTTTATTTAAAAAAAATATATTGTTTAAAATTTTTATTTTATTATATATTTTATTTTGTATTTTTATTTAATTTTTCCACTTCTGGAAAAAACTGGAAAAAAATAGCTTTTTTATTTTTAATTTTCGATATTAATGCATTTAGTTTTGTTAATTGAACAGTACAACCTCTTCATTAGCTGCTCACTATATAGGTCAGCTTGTGAATGCATTGTGATACATCCACTATGTGATGTTGATCAGCTCTAGTTTACTCTTGTTAACCTGTGTTTTCTGTATCTAACAGGATGATGCACTGGGCAGGTCGTATAGAGAAGGAGCTGGAGAAAGTGCTTCAGCTGGTCACCGGAGGCCAACAAATGAGAGCCGTAAGTCTACATCTACAAACTGTTTTCCGCTGTTATTCTGCTCTACATGGAAAAATATTGTGGAGTTGCTAAGCTTAGGGCAAAGGCGTCTCTGTTCAGCACATCAGTGTGGAAGAGACCATAATGATCACACTCTATTATTTACCTTTGTTGTGGCGCCTCAGGAACAAGCTTTAACTTGTTTATGATGTTATGATAACGGTGGTTGCATAAGATGATTACAGTAATAGTAGTGGATTTTTTTTGGTCGTTTCAGTATAGTGACATTTCATAACATTCATTTTCTGTTGACAGCGGTCACACAGTCTTGAGCGCTAAGCAATAATTTCATGGTGGTTTCTCAAAGCCTGAAATGTGCTGTTTGTAGGGCCCTGCGATTCTTGCAAAGTGGAAAATGTGGACTGAATCACGGAATTCAATCAGAAATATGAAATTTGATGTATGATGTCATGAAGTGTGAATTTTAGACAGAGAAATGACAAGCTTTAAGATTAATTTTGGAGAAATTTATAATGACAGAAGTATTTTATAACTGCACAGTAGAGTGTTCTTCGAAAATCTGTATTAATATTGTATTAATATTAATAGTATTAATAAAATAATAATATTAATAAAAAAAACAAATAATGATTATTATTATTAATATTTTAAAAATAACTAATAATCATAATCATAAGACATTTCTGATGACATAAGTATGTTAAGAGTGTTATGTGTTATGTTAATCATAAGAGTGTTCTTTGAAAAGTTGTATTAATATTATTATTAATACTAATAGTATTATTCATAATAAAAAGAATAATAATATAAATAATAATAATAATAATAATAATAGTAATAATAATAATTATTATTATTTTTAATAACTAATAATCATAGTCATACTACCCGTAATAATAGTAATACAAAAATAAAATAAAATAATAATATTGATAGAATAATACTACTACTACTGCTATTAATGATCATAATCATATGATATTATAAAATTGTATAATTATAATAATAACAATGCCAATAATAATAATAATAATAATAATAATAACAATAAGAATAATAAAAGTAATCATAATAATATTAGTAATAAATTTAATAATAATATAAATAAATTAAATAATAATAACAGTGATAATAATTAAAGAAGTATTATCAATAATAATAATAACAATAATAATAATAAAATTAATAATAATAATAATAATAATAATAATAATAATAATAATAATAATAATAATAATAATAATGATAATCATAACAATATTAACAATTATAGAAGTAATAATATCATTTAACTTAAAGATAAGAATAACAAAACTAGAAATACTACCACTACTATTAATAATAGTAATAATAGTAATAACAAAAACAACAACAATGATAATTAACGATAATAATAAGCTTACTACTACTACTACTACTACTACTACTACTACTACTACTCATAATAATAATAATAACAAAGCTATAAATACTTCTACCACCATTCCTACTACTACTACTACTACTAATATAAATAATAATAATGCTAATGATAATATAAATAAAAGCAATAATAATATTGATAATAATAATAAACATAATAATGATTATTATAGCTGCAATATAAAACATAACTGTTCTTACATGATTTTTTTTTAATGGTTTTTAAATATAATTTTTGATTTTATTTTAGTTATTTATGAAAGGCATATTGCATAGAAAGTTGACTTAAGAATTAAATTAGCATGATATTATTTCATAGACATGCTTTTTGATTGTCAAATAAATATTTTAATAATTAAAATAGTGCATAAAATGTTTAAATAGCAAACAATACAGTTCATAGTGATTAAAACAAAATATTTGTATGTTTAAAGATTACATTTTTTAAAATATGTATTAAAATATTAACATATTATTCCTAGTAAATCAGGGGCCTCTGGCTCTTTCCATTTCCAAGCTGTCAGTTTTTGTTCATCAGCATGAAATAAATTTTTGCTGGGCTGCACAGCAGAGGAACTGATAGCGAGGCTAAACATTCAGTTATTTGCCAGAAGAAAATGCATTTTAATTTGTGCGTGTCTTTCAGGAAATCAGCTCGGGACTCTAAATGCATGCAAGTCTGTGTCTGCACTCTCAGTATCTGGCGGTTGCTGAGTCTGTGGTCTGAGTGTGTGTGTGTGTGTGTGTGTGTTAGAGAGAGAGAGAAAGAGCATTTATCTCCGGCCCAAACAGGAGTCGTCACAGGGAGTGCTAAATGGCCCAGCATGTGCAGAAAAAGCCATTTTCTAAATGGATGCCTCTCCCTATATGTGCGTCTGATAGAAATCTTCCCTGGGCTACAGCGGCCCGCTAACAAGATTGCTTTCCTTCGTCACTCTCTCTTTCCTCTTCATGCCCAGTTTATTCCCATATTCTTTCCCCACCCTTTCTAAAAAAAAATCTTGCAAATGAATTCTAAGCATTTTTCTTTTTTTGCTTCTCAAAGTTATTTTGGATAATGTAAACAGAGCGGACTGGCTGCATTCAGCATGCCACAATCTTAAATACATATTTGGGTTTTTGCTGGAAATATTGCAAGCAGGTGTGATGGAAATATTGGAGAGAAATAGAGAAAGATGGAGTCAGAATGATCGCTATCTTGACACAAATACTTGACCACAAAAACCACTGTCTGATGGCAGATGCTATTCAGTGTGGAATGATAAACTCGGCCTGATCTGGTTTGGTTGATAAATTGACGTTTGGCTGAATCTGGCTGAAATGTTTTGATTGTAAATTTGTTTTAAACTCCAAAACATGAAATGTTGAATTTTATTTTTAACTATTTATTTTCATTTTCATTGAAAAATCTACATACAAGTTCTTACAAGAAAGTGATGGAACATATATCAAAATTCTCTTGAAAGTACTCACAGAGAATTTAGCTTGCCCTACCCTACCTCCCACCCCACTTACCTAACATTGATAAAATTGTTTGTGGAAGGTTCATAAAAACTAAAATGCATGTTATACATAAATAAAAGAAATGTTGGATTTGGAACTTTAGAAATTGTCACTAATTGAAACTAGTAAAATGTTAAACGAGCTAATTATGTACAGAAGTTATACACTTAATTTTTTTTTAAACCATTTTAAGGTCAAAATTATTAGCCCCTTTAAGGTATATTTTTTTTGATAGTCTACAAAACAAACCATCGTTATACAATAACTTGCCTAATTACCCTAACCTGCCTAGTTAACCTAATTAACCTAGTTAAACCTTTAAATGTCACTTTAAGCTGTATAGAAGTGTCTTGAAAAATATCTAGTCAAATAATATGTACTGTCATCAAGATAAATGAAATCAGTTATTAGAAATTAGTTATTAAAACTATTATGTTTAGAAATGTTTTGGAAAATGAGTTATTAAAACTTTAATTTTAATTCTGACGTCAACTGTATGTATGTATTTTTTGTATGTATATGTGTATATATATATATATATATATATATATATATATATATATATATATATATATATATATATATATGTATTTTTTTTTTAAATTAATGTATTTGTGAATTAACTCAAATAATCAAATAAATTACAAATATGTATTCAAAGTAATTTACGTATCTCTGACTTTTTGAAATGCGTTTAAAATAGGGTTGTCAAAAGTACCGACTTCCTTTAAAAACTGTTACTGAAGAGTTTGAAAGCCATCTTTATCAGAGCTAAAACTTTAGCAGGAAATGGAGGTTTTTAAGACATCTGTATCAAAGTCCGAACTCCCGACCACTGGTCCCCAACCTTTTTATCACCGCGGACCGGTCAACGACAATTTTACTGTGGCTATCACTCTGATACAAGTTTTATTTATGGAAAAAAGTACAAAGTACTGCAGTGTTTGGGTGCTCTGTGTTTGTTTGAGACATAGTCTACCGAAATATTCCATACATTCCGAAGCTGAACGTTAAATTTTTATCATGTGATTCGCAATGCGCTCCCTGCATTAATTCAACTGGGGGCGTCTGGAAGGCGCAAGCGCATCACACCGCTTGCACACACCTCCATTGGAAATAACTAACCTGTGCGAACTAGAAAAGACGAGATGTGTGAATGTTCCTTAAAAGGCCGCCATTATTTGCGATCTCCAGCAGTTGATCTTTGCTGGATGCACTGGACTGACAAATGGGTTGTGGATCTATTCCTTGACAGTTCACGGGTCTTTCACTGGGCCTTTTGCCCTTTGCAAAGAAACTTTTCAAACATGTCTGTTTCTTTCTGCTGCTTGCTTGCGCTCAAGTAACCGAGATGTAAGTGAGAGAATACGGTCATTTTTCAAAATAAAAGATTTTTTTAAAATAAAAGATTGTTCATGCTCAAGCATACTAATCTTGTAGTCAATAATCATCCGTTTGATCTATTCCTAATTATTATTTTTTTTTCAAACTAATAAACCCAGTTATTTTAAATGCAGTCATTTTCAGTTCGATTTTCAGGTCACTTGACTAAACATTGTTCCAGTCTGTGTGCCTACTCAACTAAATAATTCAGATGAAAGCGATTCAGCTGACAAAAGGAGTTTAGGAAGCCCTGAGATACACGAACATCCTTTGGGTTGCATCACTTCCATCTCCATTTGATTTAGCTTCTCGAAATTAACCCGATCGGACGCTGAAAGCGCTGCTCCTTTTCTATTTCTGTCTCCCTCTGTGTCTTTAGTCAGTGATGTTAGATAAGCAGCGGTACAGCTTTACTCCCACACACACACACTCCCTAGCAAACTACACTTAGTTCAGTAGCGCAGATATAAATAGCACCTACTTGCTGCAACTCTGGGCGTCTCTTCAAGGTTATGACAGCTCATGTTGGACCAGTCATCTGCATATTTTATGCCTTGTCCTCCGAGTATCTTTTTCTTTTTTAATCCTTTAATTTTTTTGTGAAACCAGCTGTGTGTGTGTGTGTGTGTGTGTGTGTGTGTGTGTGTGTGTGTGAGAGAGAGAGAGAGAGAGAGAGAGAGAGAGAGAGAGGGAGAGAGAGAGTATTTGGACACCTGGACTGTTGTGTGCTTTGCGTAGGAGACAGAAATAGACAAAGCTGAGACAAAGAAAAAGGTTTAGAAGAGCTGCTGTACGCACATTGTTCTCTAAAGAAGTATGAACTAGATTGAAAAGTCCTGAAGTAAAAATATCAGAGTGTTAAACATAGTGTCTATGTTAGGGATGCGCGTGTGTGCTGAATAAATACAGTGTTTTAACTAGGGCATGATGCGGAACAAACATACTTATATAGATTAACCTGTTTGGGATGTGCTCATTTTTTTTTTGTATGTTTAAAGGAGACATATTTTGTCCCTTTTTTACAAGATTTAAAATAAGTATCTGATGACCCTAGAGCACAGGTGTCAAATTCAGTTCCTGGAGGGCAGCAGCTCTGCACAGTTAAGTTCTAACACAGTTTAAATAGGGTTAAAGCTAAACTGTGCAGAGCTGCAGCCCTCCAGGAACTGGAATTGACAGACGTGCCCTAGAGTGAGATTGTGCTCTTTTTAAAAGAGGGCGGAGCTACAAATGCCTGTGTGTCAGCATAGTGGCAGATCCAAAAAATAAGACTAACGTCCTATGCTAATGAGGGAGAGATGGTCATTAATGGGCGGGGCTTTCCTCATCTGATGACAGGTCGAAGGGAGAATGTCAATCAAAGTGTTTCCGCAGACTAATACATTAATATAAATTAATAAAGTGGGTGAGAGCAAAACACAGCACATTGCCATTAATGTTTCAGCAGACACCCATTGCAAATTCAGACAGACACAAAAAAGTACGAATGCAAATTTTTAAAAATGTATTTTATTTATTTATTTATTTATTTATTTATTTACTTACTTATGTTTAATAAAATAACTAATTAATTAATTGATTAATTGATTGAAATAAATAAGTAAATAAATAAATAAATAAATAAATAAATAAATAAATAAATAAATAAATAAATAAATAAATAAATAAATAAATAAATAAATAATTTAATTAATTAATTTATTTATTTATTAATTAATTAATTTATTTTGTTGCTGAAAAAATACCCTAGATCAGTGGTCTCTAACAGGCAGAACGAGGTCCGTGTCCAGACTTTTCTCAGCAGACAGCGAGTAAACAAAATGAATAAATAGCGGGAGCGATTGGGTGCAGAAGAACACCCAGCGAGAGTGCGACTGCAGAAACAGACCTGCGCAACCTCTTTTGGCTGTATGTCCGGGTCCTTATGGGACACTTCTAGAAGGGATGGGTACCAAAACTCTGTACTTTATCGGTAACGGTGCTAAATTCTAAAAGACCAAAGTAGCGATAAGCTCTGAAATGAATGGGTCTGCTATCGGTACTGCAGAATTATTGCTGAATAAACATTACTTACTGTAGCATAATTTATCTGATCAACCTTTTCTAATTTGCGATATTCCTCTGCACAGTTGGCAATCTCACATGAGAAAGGCTCATGTTTTTGCCCAATAGTACAAAAGCGAGCACGTAAAGTATAAAGGCCTTACAGTTCTCAGCTGTGTGCGCGTGCTCGGTGGAAGCTCACAATATGTGCACACACATAGCTTGCGGAGTGGCAGAGATAACCAGACAGATTGTATTTCCCGAGTGGACAATGCCCGTTGCAACAAACACAACAAGTTGTTTTCTTTTATGAGCAGAAACGCAAGCAATCTGGCTAAGCATCTTTCAAAAGTGCATTAGAAAGACAAATGAAAAGTTTCCAACTGACTAGTTAAAGGTAAATTATCCACATCGTTATGCTAGCTGTCAATCACATAAGATCTCTCTAAATCAGTATACTATTGATAGTTTAATAAACACACACATTCAGTTACAATGACAACAGTATTTTTTCTGCAGTAGCCTAAATAAATCTTAAACATTAAAAATGCTTTTACATTACTGCAATTACAAATACTGTATAGCCTAATAATAAACTTTTCTTATTAAGGAATTTTACAAAAAAACAACAACTTTATTTTATGCTGTTAACTCCCAAAACACTGGTGACTCATTTATGTGAATTTGTTAATGAACAATCATAAACATTATCTGATTATTTATCTACATTTTGCAACTCAAAGAGGGTATTTTTTTAATTCCAGGAAGCACAATAAACCAAGAAAGATCCCGACTTCTGCCAGAAAAGCCAAACATGTTGATTTTTCTCCGGAACAATGGGTAAAAACTGAGAGTGATTTTCCTTCAAGTCCTTGTACATTCTTTTACAGGAAAATATTTTTTTTTTGGTTTACAATTATTGGTTTTGCTGTATTTTACTTTAAAACGTAATAATAAATAAAGTGTTGTTAATTCTGTTCAATTTTTTTTTATAAAATAAAAAAAACACTACAAAAAGTACTAATAAGAGAACCAATAAAGTACCAAATCGATAAAAGTAGTAATACCGTTAAAACCTTAACGATACCCATCCCTAGCTAACATAATGTGCTGTGATTCGTAGATCAGCTCCACATCACCAGGAAGCGTCTTTGCTATAACATTACAGCATCTCTGACCACACCCCTTCGCTGCTTTAGGTGTATGTACATAAACTGAAGGGTTTATCACATCATTAACCCACATTAATTTTTTTGTAGTCGTCAAACTTCGTTTGCTGAAGGCTTTGCTAAGCTAACTCTGTAAAAGCCAATGTCTCCCTTTGCGTTGAACTTTGAGAGTTTTACATTTAGAGATGTTGTTTATGTTCACACAGCTACATTAAACATCAACTAAAGTTTAAAATATGATATCATAGTGGACCACCCCTTTAAGTCACAATTCACATGATTAACTATACTGACGTATAACCTGCCTATTAATAAAACATTAACTGTGTTTTAGTACTTATAAAGTATTGTCTTATTTTACATCCCTAATCCTATCCAATGCCTGAACCCAACTAATACAGGGCTCAACAATAAGGACTGCCTGATGGCCTGGGGCCAGCATGAGAGAAGCTTAGGACAGTTGACAGAATCATTACTGGCCCGATCAGTGTCACCTTGCCATTAAAGTTTAATTTGCCTGCGACTATTTGTCAATTGCATGCAAATTTAAAATATGAAAATAATGTCTTAGAATCAATAAACGGTGCTTTTAAGACTTTAAATACTATCTTCTCTGTGATGTCGTAAACACAATTTTGCTTTTCGGTTTCCCTTATCTGACTGGATGTTGTGAGCATATTTTTTTTCCTTAGTCTGGTAACAACTAGTATAGCGAAGAGACTGAAACTTTTTGACAACATTAAATTATGAGGCTAAAAGAAAACATTTACATGGGTACAACATGGCGAAAAAAATGAAGTAATGTTTTGCACAGTTAGCCATCAGTTTGTCAAGTCAGCCACCTTTTGTTAAATAATTTAGAACTGCAATAAAATACCTGCACATTTCCCATAGTGCTCTTTTAGTTTGCATAACACTTTAAATTTTGCTCATTATACAGTTATTATAATTTTTTAAATATTTAAATTCTAGATTCGTTAGTTTTGACACATTATTTAAAATATGTAGCTAAGAAATAAGTAACTCATTGGTAAGTAAAGGGCACTCAAACCATTTGAGAAAACCGACAAATCATTTAAGTTCAAAAACTAATCTAAATGAGTACTGTGAACTTAATTAATCTGAGTAAATGAAGCAATTTGAGCACAGTAAAACCCAATAAATGGAGAGAACTCAAACCAGCTGAGTACTGTAAAACCCAATAAGTTCAGGTAACTCAAACCGTTTGAGGAAACCAATTGAGGAGTTAAAAACTAATAAATATGAGTACTGTGAACTTACTCCATTTAAGTTGAAATAATGAGGTATTTAATTAACCCATTACCTTCAACACGGAGTTCAAAACTCATTTCAAATGAGTAGAGTTAACTTTCAGTCAATTTTGAGTTACCTATACACATTTCATTTGATAAAATTGACTGATGGGTTTTTACAGTGTTTTAACTTTTTTGTGGTGGGGCCATTAGAAAAAAATCATTAGCGTTGAACCTTGTACTACCTTTCTAACTATTAATAAGGAGGTAGGTCAAAGTTTATTGAGCCAACAGTCTTAGGTATCGTTTTTAAATAGCATGAATTAAGACTCAAAATGAAGTGTTACCGATAAATGAAAATGTAAAGGGTAAAAGAAACATCAGCTTATCTCAGGCTCTGAAAAGCTGGATGTGATACCATTCCTTCTGTTGGTCCTGCAGCCAATGTTGTGAATGTCTTAATTAGGATAAAGTCAGAAATCATATTGGCGTAATGTGAACTGTCTAGAGCGACGCTAGAAAGCCGACCTCGGTGACCTTTGATCTCTGCCTGCGATCTGCTGGAGACCAGGCGTAATTCAAGCTGACGGGTCACAGCTAATAATACTGGCGCTGCTACTGATGCCCTGAAACAAATACAGCAGCATCAAAAGTCTGCACTGCATTTCTTTTATCCTGTTATGTAACAAGTTCTGTTTAATCCATGTGATTACACACATTAGTGAAAACAATTTTACACCAATCAAAACTCTTATGAGACAATAAGGCTATTTCGTTAGCTTATAGGAGCATGCTAACATCATACTAGATATGAGGAGCATCGTATATACTTGTTTTTGTTCATTCACTCAGAATAAGGAGCAAATATTTTAGCCATTAACCAAGATCCCAGGCCTCCAGCTCATTACCCATAGTGTAGCTGATGTTGCAGGCTGAAGCGTCTACCATGTCAGCTCACAGTGTAAACACAAGCGCAAACTTCATAAAGTGCCTGAGCGATGCTAGCTGCTTGACGCTAAAACATGGATTTGATTTGCATGTGGGAAATCCACCCGCAGATAAAGATACTGTTGGATTGACACTATTGGTCAAATCTTAGATGCTTGTCTTGAAAAGAATCGGAGATGCTGTTCAAATACATTTCATAGCTATATAAAGCATTATCATGTATTATGATATACAGTGCATACGGATCGTATTCATAGCGCTTCTTTTTTCACATTTCTTTATGTTACAGCCTTATTCCAAAATGCGATTTTATTAATTTTTTTCCTCAAAATTCTATACTATGATGATGTGAAAAATGAGTTTTTAGAAATTGTTGCAAATTTATTAATAATAAAATGTTGAAAAATCACATGTACATCAGTATTTACAGCCTTTGCTTAATACTTTGTTGATGCTCGTTTGGCAGCAATTACAGCCTCAAGTCTTTTTGAATATGATGCCACAAGCCTGGCACACTTGTCTTTAGGAATTTTTGGCCGTTCCTCTTTGCAGTACCTCTCAAACTCTATCAGGTTGGATGGGAAGCGACGGTGTACAGCCATTTTCAGATCTCTCCAGAGATGTTCAATTGGATTTAGGTCTGGTTTCTGGCTGGGCCACTCAAGGACATTCACAGAGTTGTTGTGAAGCTACTCCATTGATATTTTGATGATGTGCTTTGGGTCATTGTCCTGCTGGAAGATAAACCGTCACCCCAGTCTGAGGTCAAGAGCACTCTGAAGCAGGTTTTCATTCAGGATGTCTCTGTACATTGCTGCATTCATCTTTCCCTCTATCCTGACTAGTCTTCCAGTTCCTGCTGCTGAAAACATCCCCACAGCATGATGCTGCCACCACCATGGTTCACTGTAGAGATGGTATTAGCCTGGTGATGAGTGCTGCCTGGTTTTCTCCAAGCGTAATGCCTGGCATTCACTCCAAAGAGTTCAATTTTAGTCTCATCAGACCAGAGAATTTATGTTCTTATGATCTGAGAGTCCATCAGATGCCTTTTGGCAAATTCCAGCCTGTGAGTAGCTAAAATTACTTGATTTCGATTTTGTGTTTTGTTCATGCCTTCTTATTCATTTCACGTTTTGTGTGCTGAGTATGAGCAAAAAGGTCATGGTTTCATAGTGTTATACTGCAATTAGTTTTTACTTCACATGACTTTTCAGATCTCAACATTAAGGATTTACCAAATGTATCTTTGACCACACCAAACAATAATTGTTTCTTAGCCACAAATTTTAAATGTGTCAAAACAAGCTAAATATAGGTATATGCTATACTTTTTAATAAACAAAACATTTCTTTAAAAAAAACAAAAGAAAAAAACAATTGACTTTTAAAAATAATTATTGTCATGTATCAAATATATGCAGTAATCTGTCCTCGCTAAAGGTTTCTCAGATCCCCAGTTAACTACACATAAATGGAGAGTTAATCTCAATAAAGCAATGTTGTTGTAAAAAATGATAAATAAACCATATAAACAAAAATAACCATATGTAAAAGAAAGCAGGTGAAAAACATACTGTGTGATAATGGAAGGATGATCACATGGTTAAGGCCAATTAATAATCTGTTCAATGCGAAAGCAACCGGTGCTGCTTACTAAAAGACATATTTGGAGCCTTGAAAGCAGCAAGACTGTGGGTGCATTAGCATAACTTTTTTTGCCTGAATATTTGAAAGAGAACCGATCACAGTTGCGTTCCAGGCACGGTTGCTTCAAGCTAGGAAACAAGAGCGCGCACGCGCTTCAAACAGTCGCGCGCATCACATCAGCTGTTTTTGTTTTTTTGTAGATCATATTCTTTTTCGGTATTTACCTGCTTTCTTCTGCTCGCGCGAACACAATTTTTGTTGTTAGTTGTGCTGTTCTCTCGTTTCTAAGATCACATTTGCACGCATATTGGGTCATACTTATAGTCGAACCCTGCTTTTAAGAAAACCACTATTTAAAGATTATTTTCAACCAGCCAAAGTGGCTAGTGGAGGTGTCTGTCTAACCTGCCAAAGATGAAATCTACCCGCATTTGGCAGGTTGGTGGGTGTTAATGTTAAGCCCTGGCTGTAACACAAAAATGTGGAAAAAGTGAAGCACTATGAATACTTTCTGTATGCACTGTATGACATTATCATGTCATAATTTATAGCAACATTATTTATAAATTGCATTATGGAAGTTTTTATCTCTGCCAATATTTTGATGTTGAAAATTCAACACAGCAGATGAAGTGACTTTTATTGGCATTTTAGTAGTTTGAGACAAGATATTAAGAAGTAATATAGAGAGAATTAAGTCTGTAAAATAACAGAAAATGTACTTGCAGCTTAGTACAAGGATTTATACCATAATTTATAACACAAACACAGACAATATTTTACTTTAAACTATTAAAAATGTCAACAAAAGTCACTTTACAAACTTTTCAGCTTAAAAAGTTTTTGGAGGAAAGATCAAGATATCATAATGCGATTCAAAAGCATGAATAAGCTCAATAATTAATTAGAATTTGCCTTGGCCATAGTAATATCATGCATGTTCATTATCAAGACATGCTGAATATAAGCATATCAGTATTTATACATGCATGTCAAGGCTTTTTTTATTAGTATTATATGTAAACTATTGACTCATTTAGATTTTTAGGAAAAGCTATTATTAAACATTTCTAAAATATTAAAGTCTTCTGGAAGCACAGTTAGATTTTCCTCTGGAAATGCTTGATGTCTGAGGATGTATAATGCAGGTGTGTGTGGGGGTGGGTGGTTTGTTCTCTGTGGTCTTTATAATCATGGCTTCAGGCGTCAGCTGACAGGAGTACTTCGAAGTCATCTTTTATACATGAATTGTTCACACATACCCATCTACACGCAAACAGAGGGACACCACACACATTTCTGGACGTTGGTGTTTCATCAGGGGCTGCAGATGTAATCGCTGATCGCTGGTTCGGTTTAATTAAGTTGCGATTTAATTGCACTTGGGACTGAAGTCAACATGAAATTAAATTTGTCTGTGAATGTTTCATCAGTGTACGCAATTCCATGTCGGTTTGTAGGTTTAGCCATTTTACATTTATAATTGTTTTTATCAGAGAAGCATCAAAATGATCAAATGAAGACTATTTAAATGATGTTTTAATCTTTTAAGAGAAGGTTGATGATTCAAGTAAGTTGCGTTCTTTTGATCTATCTATTGCCAACAGACACACAACATCATAAGACGTTTATATATTAGGTTAGATTCATGCCATGACGTCAGGTGACCAAACTTCAATGTCTAGCCAGCCTCTAAGGACAATGATTTTTTGACGTCCAATAATGACGTCAAATTATGTTCATATTTCGTTGATTTTAGGTTGTGTAACCAAAATCTAACATCTGATAGATGTCATAGTGGTAATGTCCACACAATGTCAAGGTGTAACATGATTAGACGTTGCTATTTGGTTGATTTTAGGTTGATTTTAGGTTGGATGTTGGACATTGATGTCAACCTGATTTTCATTTCCAGGTAAAATCCAACACACCCTTGACATTGGGTTACAATGTCAATATGCCGTCATGTTGACATCTTGTGCCTGCAGGGTTAAGCAGAAATCACAATGACAAAAAAGATCACGGCGTCCACAAAAATCTGAAGCAGCACAACAGTTTACTGCATTGATGATAATAATAAGAAATGTTGGATACGGTAGGCATTATCACTGTTTTAATTTACTCGTGTACATTCAGCAGACACACAACATCATAAGGCGTTAATATTAGGTTAGATTTATGCCATGACGTCACATGACCAGAATTCAATGTCTAGCCAGCCTCTAAGGATGTTTTTTGACATCCAATAACGTCGTCAAATTATGCTGATATTTGGTTGATTTTGGCTTGTGTTGGAAAAAATGACCAAAATCCAATGTTTGATAGATGTCATAGTGCTAACGTCCACACAATGTCAAGGTGTAACATGATTAAACGTTGATATTTGGTTGATTTTAGGTTGATTGTAGGTTGGACATTGGACATTGACGTCAACCTGATTTTCATTTCCAAGCAAAATCCAACATCCCTACGACATTGGGGTACAACGTCAATATGACGACATGTTGATAATGTCAATGTGCCTGCAGGGTTAAGCAGAAATCACATAGACAAAAAAGATCATGGTGTCCACTAAAATCTGTGGCAGCACAACAGTTTACTGCATTGATGATAATAATAAGAAATGTTGCATACGGTAGCCATTATCACTGTTTTAATTTACTCATGTACATTCAGCAGACACACAACATCACAAGATGTTAATATTAGGTTAGATTTATGCCATGACGTCAGGTGACCAAAATTCAATGTTTAGCCAGCGTCTAAAGACAACGATTTTTTGACGTCCAATAACATTGTCAAATTATGTTGATATTTGGTTGATTTTAGCTTGTGTTGGAAAAAGTGACCAAAATCCAATGTCTGATAGATGTCATAGTGGTAATGTCCACACAATGTCATGGTGTAACATGATTAGACGTTGATATTTGGTTGATTTTAGGTTGGACGTTGGACATTGACGCCAACTTGATTTTTATTTACAAGCAAAATCCAACATCCCTACGACATTGTGGTACAACGTCAATATGACATCATGTTGACATCTTGTGCCTGCAGGGTTAAGCAGAAATCACATAGACGAAAAAGATCATGGTGTTCACAAAAATCTGAAGCAGCACAACAGTTTACTGCATTGATGATAATAAAAAGAAATGGTGCATACGGTAGGCATTATCACTGTTTTAATTTACTCATGTACATCCCAGGCGTTTTCTCATGTTGGCTTAATGCTATATATTATTGCACAATAATTATGTGTTTTTTTTTTTTGGTGGGGCTAAAATAGAAAAATTACTACTTCAGCGGGAGATAGTGATGTTTTTCAATTGATATTTTGAAGTAGGGCTGTTCGATTGAATTAGAATCGAAACCTAATTTGAAACATTGCGATTACCTAATTGCAAGAGGCTGCGATAAGAAATATATTTGTTTTGTTTAATAAATTAAATTAATTTCCCCTGCCCAGAGCAAATGTGTGACTGCCGTCTGTGTGTGATAGTCTACTAGCCAATTGAGTGAGCACAATTGAGTGACGAGTCTCCACAAAAATCTGAACCAGCACAACAGTTTACTGCATTGATTTAAATGATGAGAATTTTTACATAAGGTAGGCATAATCACTGTTTTAATTTACTCATGTACATTTCAGTGTCAGTTTCACAGACTTTGTTTGAACACAAAGAGAAAAAGTATTCAATAGACTTATTAGTAGGGCCAGACGGAATCTGCGGACATTTTTTTGCTATTTTTCTGTGCAAGTTTTTGTAAAAATCTGCAGAATTATGCGGAATGATTTTGGCAGTATCAAAACTAAAACCTTAATATATGAACTAAAAAGTAATACCTTTTTAACTTGTATTTAATGTTTAAAATACAAACCCAAGTAGATCCACTATATTTGGTAAACAAATCAAGTCTTCTATATAATAAATCTACTATATATATATCTATATATATATATATATATATATATATATATATATATATATATATATATATATATATATATATATATATATATATATATATATATAAATTTACACACATTTATACAAGTAAATAAACAGAATCAATGATGGGCTAAAAATCATGCAGATTCCATGTGGGCCTATTCATTCTTAAATCTCATTTAAGCTTGTATTGTACACACACACTTCCTCTTTTCATTTGGCCCCACAAAAGAAGATATTAGGATATATTTCTTGGACTAAACTAACAGTGTGTTGTTTTATCTCCTCTCTCTCTGCCTTAAGCCTCAAAGAGAAAGTAAAATCACATAAGACCTCAAATGTGCCAAGAGCACTTTTCCATTTTTCAGCGATGAGACCCTAAAGCAAAACCAGTGAACCAGGGTGACCCGTCTGTGTGTGCGTTTCTGCGCAGTGTGTCATATATGTTGAGTTTAGGCTTTAGGAAAATCATAAAGAGATTCAATTCTGTCACCATTTACTCACATGTCTATTCAGACAGAATTATCAGACAAAAATGTGATTTTTGGGTGAGCTGTCCCTTTTAGTGTATCCACTAGTCTTGTTGACATTGGTATTCTCATCATGGGAATGCAAAATCACAAATGAGATCTCTTTAATTTCTCATTTGATTTGCCTAGACCGCAATGAGATTATATAGAGAGCAAATGGAGATTAAATCTCTCTTCTAAGATTTTCTCCCGAGACTCCAGTAATCTCAGTGTGTGTCCTCTTTAGATGAGAACAACAGTGTGCTCAGATCTGAATTGCATCTGTAACACTTTTAGACTTGGCCCAGCACTATGAGTACCACAATATATCTAGGTTCCACTGGGGTAGCTTAATGAAGGATGAGGGAGTTGAAAAAATAACTGATGTATTGCAGAAAACTCACAATAAACAATCTAAACATCAATAAAGTACTCCAGTAAGGAAATAAAAGAAAAGAAAAGTGTTGAAAGAAAGGAAATGAAAAGCTTCTAAATGAAATGAAATAACACATGGTAAGTAAATACACCCATTTGGTCAGAGCTTTTGTTCAGATGGATCCTCCTGTAATTAATTGAGTCAGAGTTAAATATCAGTTCTTCAATGTGGTATATACAAACCAAACAGTCCAACAGTCAGGTTTCAAAGCACAACTTGGATTTCACACGAATGCCCAGCTCCTTGGATGGAGGTGTGTTAAATAATTGGCATATTCCTACCTGTACCGATGAAATCGATAAATCTCCTCATTGGCCGGGTTAACAAATGATTCAGCTGATCAGCTCACACTGTAACAGATCTTGCGGCTGGCCACACCACTTTCATGACCGTTACACTCACTGAGCTGGGCTCGCCATATTTAGTTCCATTTTAAATTTCAACAGAAAAAAACTATCGGAGAAAGATCCAAATCATCAAAAGTGTAGTTTAGTCGATGTTTCAAGTGATGTTCTGAGTAAATATTAACTTCTCCATTTAACTAAATGCACCGTTTAGTAAGCCCATTTCTATGGGGGTCACACATCTCAAACATTTCTTCAGATTTTTTGGAAGCAAGGTTTTCCTTTGGCGAACTAAAAACAGTTTTGTCGATCCTGCATCAGCATTGAGTTTTGCACATTGAAATGCTATGTTATATAAATGTGTTCTGAGAAGATACATAGGAGTAGACAATCCTCTGTGTTTCCCTAAGTGAAGACAATATCTGGACATATCACCAAAACAAAACAGAGATATTATCAGAAACTGTGCAATGTTGGCACTTGCGATCCATATACTGCACCCGCAGCAGTTTTTTCAGTCATTAAAAAGCCTCATGTCCTTGTCAGAGCTCCAATTCTGTACATTTTTTTATTTACTTTTTTTTCCCTTTAAATCTGTCATTTGGATATTCTTAAGCGTTTTTGTCATTATCTACACTGTTGTAGCTCATAAGTGTCTGCTTTTATATTTAGTGTTTTTTATTTTAGTTTTTGCTTGTATTACTGTTTGCTGGTAGGGAAAAAGTGCACTTCTGTTATTTATACTTTGATTTTGCATTTTAATGTATACTTTAGTTGCTCTTCCCTTGCTAATTAGAAAAGAAACTGCATACAAATGGGATGATAATGGGATGATAACTGTTCAAGGTATGCTGGGGTTTGGAAAAGTCAAGGTTTTAAAACCGTAAAATTTTCTGCAATACCATCCTTAAGGTATGTGCATTATTTTTTATTTATTTATTTTTTATTTGTTTTTTTTAGGACAACAGTCTCCAGCGGAAAAGATATCCAAAGATCTCGTTTTAAATTGAAAAAAAAAGTCTGTTTTTGAAATAAATGAAGACAGCAGAAGTCAATAATTCATTTGTGTCACACACATTTCCCCTCTTACTGCTCCAAAAAGTTTTAAATGTTTCTCGAAATAAAATATATTGTGTTCAAAAGGGAAAAAAGAATAGAATGAGTGTCAATGATGAATTAGCCTTATCAAAAACTGATCATGCTTCTCCCAAAATTTGTTTAAAACATCAGAAGAAAGTGTCTGGTGCAAGTGTTGGTTAAACTGTCAGAGCGATGAAAGGGTGTTTTCTACATGTGGTTTGTCAAACCCACTCACCTGTGTGAGGCACAGAGCTGTGCTTTGATGGATTTGCTCTACAGTGTTTGGACTCTCTGTAGTGAATGTTAAACCACACTGAACTGAGCTAAACTATACTGAACACTGAAAACCAAACTACACTGTTTC
The DNA here is from genome assembly GCF_052040795.2 of Danio rerio. Classification (NCBI taxonomy): domain Eukaryota; kingdom Metazoa; phylum Chordata; class Actinopteri; order Cypriniformes; family Danionidae; genus Danio; species Danio rerio. Next base: position 55,870,647 of record NC_141026.1, on the reverse strand, counting down.
AAATCACCATAATCTTCTATGTGAAGCGGCTTTGACACAATCTACATCGTAAAAGCGCTATAAAAATAAAGGTGAATTGAATTGAACAATCAGAATTGCATAATGCATTTATACAGAACCAAAGCAGAAAACTGTGGCTATTCTTTTGCTGCCCTACAAAAATCTTTTTGCTTACTTAGCAAGTCTTTCCCTGTCTGAGCACAGATATATTTTATATTCTGTAGATATATAGAAAAATGGCTGGTGGCTTAAAATGGAAATACACATGGTGTGTGTGATACATCTTTGGTTGTAGAAGATCTGTATGTATGGGATATAATGTTTGCACATTCTGTCTTTCCTATGTCAGTTTACTAGCAGCGAAAAGATGATGGTTTTATCATTCTGCTGGCTTTTTTGTAGAACAGCAGTAAAAGACGTGAGCACTGGCAGTGGTGTGTGTGGGTTTGTAGTGTAGAATGATGATTTCCACTGTGCTCTCATCCTTCACAACCCTCTATTGGAGATGTCATCGGTTCTGTGTCTTATCTCTCTTTGAACCTCGACTCAGTTGGCGTTTCTGTGTGGAGTTTGTATGTTCTCCCTGCCTTCGCGTGGGTTTCCTCCGGGTGCTCTGGTTTCCCCCACAGTCCAAAGACATGCGGTACAGGTGAATTGGGTAGGCTAAATTGTCAGTAGTGTATAAGTCTGTGTGTAAATGTGTGTGGATGTTTCCCAGAGATGGGTTGCGGCTGGAAGGGCATCCACTGCGTAAAAACTTGCTTGATAAGTTGGCGGTTCATTCCGCTGTGGTGACCCCGGTTTAATAAAGGAACTAAGCCGACAAGAAAATGAATGAATGAATGAATAGGGTATTAACTGTGTTTTAGGACTGTTGGTAGGTGGTTGCTAGGGTTTTATACATGGCTGCTAGTTTGTTTGTGTTTTTAATTCTACTTCATGTTAAGTAATTCCTCTAATTTGCTTCTCTTTCTTTGTTTCAATACTGCACTCGCTCTCTGTTCCACCTAAACCTAAAGCAAACACAGCCGATCTGACTGAAAAGACACGGCAGCTCACAGCGAACTCTGGGATGTGTGCGAGCAGTTGCGTTCAGCTGGATTCAGATCAGCGCTCTGCTCCTATTGTGTTGGCTTCTTCTGGTGGAATCTCTGAACGCCCTCTCGATCCATTGTTACGCTCGTAAAGCCGAACGCTTATCCATCCGTCCCTCTGATGCACCAGCCCACACCTCTTCTTCCTTGCTTTCTCCTTCATATTTGTTTGTTCACAGCGTCTCCCTCTTGTTTCTCCAATGGATGGGTTCACATGTATACTCTTCATAGTCTGTCTTTCTCTCTCCACCATGCACACACACACACACACACACACATATACACACTCTTAAAGCTGGCTTTGGTTCTGATCTGCGCCTCTGGCCCTTCTCCCAGGGTTCGTTGTTTGATGGGATTTGTGCTTTGGCATTACAATTGCAACATCTATCTCTATCACACACGCATACACACACACACACACACACACACACTCACACACACACACAGATATATAGACTTCCTGAACTATGTACAATAAAAATGATTGCATTTAAGAACTCTGCACATGTATACCGGCTTATAAAAGCTAAATCAGACAGATGCAGGCATTTCCATTACTGTCAGAAAGCGAGCAGCCCACATACACACGCATGCAGAAGAGACAAAAAAGCACCGCTCCAATGCTCTCCGCTCGTGTATGAGTGCAGATGCATAAATGAATGCGAGAGGAATTAGAATAAAGGTTATCTGCAATATTCGCCGCTTCTGCCAGGGCTTTTACTGTGGCCTGGTTTGCTATCAGTCAACATAGAGATGTTTCATGGGCTTTTTCTGAACCAGCATTAAACGCGTTGGGGCAGTTTGCATGTGTGTGCTGTTGAGCATGCGTTATATGCAAGTGAGTATTTCATGTCTTTTCGGTGACCTTTCACAAAAGCACATTTGAGATATTGGAGGTTTTTGACGTATAGATTATGAGTGAGTGGGTTTACTCGCCTACACAAGACACTTTTACATACAGTTGAATTATTAGCCCCCCTGAATTATTTGCGCCCTTGTTTATTTTTTTCACCAATTTCTGTTTAATGGAGGAAAGATTGTTTCAGCACATATCTAAGCATAATATTTTTAAAAACTTATTTCTAATAACTGATTTATTTTATCTTTGACATGATGACAGTAAATAATATTTTACTTGATATTTTTCAAGACAGTTCTTTACAGCTTAAAGTGACATTTAAAGGCTTAACTAGGTTAATAAGGTGAACTAGGCAGGTTAGGTTAATTAGACAAGTTATTGTATAACGATGGTTTGTTCTGCAGACTATGGAAAAAAAATAGCTTAAAGAGGCTAATAATTTTGTCCTAAAAATGGTTTTTAAAAAATAATAACTGCTTTTATTCTAGCCGAAATAATACAAATAAGACTTTCTCCAGAAGAAAAAATATTATTAGACACACTGTGAAAATTTCCTTGCTCTGTTAAAATTAATTTGGGAAATATTTAAAAAAAAAAAAAATCAAAAGGGGGCTAATAATTCTGACTTCAACTGTACATTTAGATTTTGATGTGCTTTAAAATATTTCTCAGTCTTATATAGTCTTTTTCTTCTTCTTTCTAGATTAATACATTTTATAGTAATACAAATAATAATACTACTAATATTTATAAAAAATATTCATACATTCATTCATTCGCTTTTCTGGGGCCGGATCACGGGGGCAGCAGTCTTAAGAGAGAACCCCAGACTTCCCTCTCCTCAGACACTTCCTCCTGCTCATCCGGGGAGATGCCGAGGCCTCATTTTGGTTTGAAATGCCCGGAACACCTCCCTAGGTTGGCATCCAGGAGGCTTCTGAAACAGATGCCCGAGCCACCTCAGCTGACTTCTCTCGATGTGGAGGAGCAGCAGCTCTACTCTGAGCTCCTCTCGGGGGACAGAGCTCCTCACCCTATCTATATTGGTGTGCCCTGCCACCCTGTGAAGGAAACTCATTTCGGCCGCTTGTATCCGAGATCTTTTCCTTTCAGTCATGAGCAGGGCCAGATGGAATCTGCGGCTGTTTTTTGCTATTTCTGTGGAGATTTTTGGTAAAAATCTGTGGATTTCTGCTGAATTTTTGGGGAGTATCATAACTAAAACCTTTACATGAAATAAAAAATAATACCTTTTTAACTTTTATTTAATGTTTAAAATACAAATCCAATTAGATTCACTTTATTTGGTAAACAAAGCAAGTCTCTTATAATATCTCTACTAAAAGACAGAAAGTATTACTGTACAAACTGCATTGTACATAAGTCAGATGAACATTTTTATATTAGTCAATAATATTACTGTACTTAATTTACAAACTGAATAAATATAGATTTACACACATAAACAGAATTAATGATGGGCTTAAAATCTGCGCTCACAGATTCTCATGACCATAGGTGAGAGTAGAAACGTTGATTGATCGGTAAATTGAGAGCTTTGCCTTTCGGCCCAGCTCCTGCTTTACCACAACGGACCCATACATCGATCGCATAACTGCTGCACCAATCTTCCTGTCAATCTCACATTTCATACTTCCCTCACTTGAGAACAAAACCCCAAGATACTTGAACTCTTTAGCCTGGGGTAAGGACTTTCCTCCAACCTGGAGGTGGCAAACCAACTTTTCATAAACATACAAATACTACTACTACTACTACTACTACTACTACTACTACTACTACTACTAATAATAATAATAATAAAAATAATAATTGTTATTGTTGTTATTATTATTATCATATTAATATTACATTTAATAATAATAAAATAGTAGTAATAATAATAATAATAATAATAATAATAACAATACTACTACTACTACTAATAATAATACTAATAATAACAATAGCAATATTATTAGTATTATTATATTTTATTTTTAATCTAATTTATTTATATACTTTTTTGTTTCTTAACTGTGTCTTAAATAAATTCTCAAAATCAAAAGAAATTGAAGGAAAAACGTTCAATAAAATAAGTAATTTATGTAATTTAATACATTTACAAGTCATGAGTCAATTTTCATAGTTTGTTTAATGTGAAAAAAATTCAGTTCCTTTATTGTAATAAAGATAATGATTTTTTTTATTAAAATAGGCCAAATTATTTTAAATTAAATGAGTAATTATGTTCATTATTTAAAATCAGCTTGATTAAAATAAAAAAATTTGAAAAACAAATTCCAGAAATCATTTTTAGAAATCATTAGTCATTTTTCATAATTTGTATGACTTTAATGTGAAATATTGTTCAACCCCTTTATTGTAATAAGGATAATGAAAATCATTTTTATTAAAATGGGCCAAATTATTTAAAATGATATGTGTAATTATGTTTATTATTAAAATCAGCATGATGGAATTTTTTTTAACTTGTCATGTCAAGGTGAACTTTTTTCTTTTGATTTATGGCATAAATTTATTAGTGAGATCACTCAGCTGGCCATGCAAATGAAGTGTGACTGTAGAGTACTGTGTAAATGTGTACATGCACAGCTGTATTTGAGAACCTCGACATGGAGACAACCATGCAGTGCGTGTGTGTCTGTGTCTGTGTCTGTGTGTGTGTGTGTGTGTGTGTGTGTGTGTGTGTGTGTGTGTGTGTGTGTGTGTGTGTGTGTGTGTGTGTGTGTGTGTGTATGTGTGTTTGTCGCAGTGACTGGCACCAGCAGCTCATTTCACACACAGCTGAGACTTCAAAGGCTGCCCACATTAACCCTGTATGGCGAAACCCTGCGTGAAACCGCATTTCCCATCTTGCCTTGCTCTCCGTCGTGTCCCTTCACACCCGCATTCATATTGAAATGACCTGATGTGTGCCTCGTCTGTCAAAGATAAAACTTCAAACGAGTGCAGGAGTCGTCCGTGGTCTGGTGCGTTTGAGGCCAGCACGCCGCCTCAGGTGTTAGAGGACATGCTGGTGCTGTACGTAGACTGGGATTTGAATAGTTTTGTAATCAGTGTTGATGGAGAGTCACTTTTCAGAATGTACATCACCATGCTAAAGTCAGTGCTCTAAAAAAGTCCATTTTAAATGTGCAATGTTAAACGATGCTACTTTTTTGGAGGTCTCCTAAAGGTTTACATCCATGCTGGGTCAAATTACACTTTAATTTTGTTGTAACTTTCATTCTATCATTTTCCCTTTTATCAATGTCTGAAATGGTTGGTTTAAGGATTAGTTCTCTTACAATTAACTTTTCTGCTCTAATTAGTCAGTATCTAATTAGTCCAGGCTTTTGTGATGGTTCAGATGGTCAAGTCTGGTGTGAATAGTCCGATGGACCTACTTTGTTCTGACTAGTCAGATGGCTATTGATTGGTCTGATTGGTCAAATGGTCCTACTCTGCTCTGACTGGTTAGATGGCCCAGTTAGTTGTGATTGGTCTGTTACCGTTGCTCTGATTGGTCAGAAGGTCCAGTCTGTTGTCATTGATCAGATGGTTCTACTCTGTTCTGACTGGTTAGATTGGCAATTATTTTGTGGTTGGTCAGTTGACTCTACTCTGCTGTAATTGGTCAGAAGGTCCAGTCTTTTGCCATTGATCAGATGGTGCTACTCTGTTCTGACTGGTTAGATAGTCTACACTATTGTGATTGGTCAAATTGTTGATTGATCAGATGGTCCTACTCTGCTCTAACTGGTCATATGGACCAGCCTGTTATGAGTGGTCATTTGGCTCTACTCTGCTCTGATCAGTCAAGCTCTTGTATTTTGTGATTGGTCAGGTGGACCTACTATATTCTGATTGAACAGATTGTCCACACTATTGTGATTGGTCAAATCGTCCTGTCTGTTATGACTGATCTTGCCCTGGTTGGTTAGATGCTTCAGTCTGTTGTGATAAGTCAAATGGTTCAGTCTCTTATTATTGGTCAGATAACCCTACTCTACACTGATTAGTTAGAAGATCCAGCCTATTGTGATGTGTCAGAAGCTCCTGCAATGTTCTAGATGGTCAGATGGTCTACGCTATTGTAATTGGTCAAATCGTTCTGTCTGTTATGATTGATCTTGCTCTGGTTGGTCAGATGGTTTAGTCTGTTGTGGTTAGTCAAATGATTTAGGCTCTTACTATTGGTCAGATGACTCTACTCTGCACTGATTGGTCATATGGCCTAAATCGTTATGATTGGTCTGTTGACTACTCTGATTGGTCAGAAAATCCAGTCTGTTGTGATTGGTCAGATGGCCCTGCAATGCTGTGTACAGTCAGATGATCTACGCTATTGTGATTGGTCAAATCATCCTGTCTGTTATGATTGATCATATTGTCCTACTCTGCTCTGATTGGTCAAAGCTCCGGCCTATTATGATTGGTCTTTTGACTCTACTCTTCCCTAATTTGTCAGATGGCCAAGCCAATTGTAATTGGTATTTTGGCTCCACTCTATTCTGATTGGTCAGTTGGCCCAGACAATTGAGATTGGTCTGTTTTCTCTACTCTGCTCTGGTTGGTCACATGATCTAGTCTGTTGTGATTAGTCCGGTGGCACTACTCTGCTCTGATTGGAGATGGTCCACATCATGTTATAATTGGTCAAATTGTCCTGTCTGTTATGATTGATCTTGCCCTGGTTGGTTGGATGCTTCAGTCTGTTGTGATAAGTCAAATGGTTCAGTCTCTTATTATTGGTCAGATGACCCTACTCTGCACCGATTGGTCTGATGGCCGAAACCGTTATGATTAGTCTGTTGATTCTACTCTGATTGGTCAGAAGATCCAGTCTGTTGTGATTGGTCAGAAGGTCCTGCAATGTTCTAGATGGTCAGATAGTCTGCGCTATTGTAATTGGTCAAATCGTCCTGTTTGTTGTGATTTATCTTGCTCTGGTTGGTCACATGGTTTAGTCAAATAGTTCAGTTTCTTATGATTATTCAGATGACTCTGCTCTGATTGGTCAGATGGCCTTGAGTGTTGTAATTGGGCAGTTGGGTCCTACTATTCTCTAATTGGTGAACATTTATTATTTTGGTGAACAATACTTTATCTTTTGGAAATGTAAACAGAGGATTTGCTTTAGCAGCACACAAAACAGTGTTCTCAAAAGCAAAAGTGTTAGGATGTCAAAAAAAAAAAAAAAATTGACAGCCATAGAATTAGTCTAGAAACATGCAAATTTTGCAGGTTTGTACAGGAAGTAAGTCTGGAATTACTGACGACTGATTTCCGGCAGTTCAGATTTGCTTCTTTTTTATTTAGGAGACAGTAAGTCCACTTATCTGGACTTTGATCTTTGAAAGCTTTTAAGTCTACATCTACACCACACACCGCATTGAATGAAATGTAAAACCCACAATGGCATAATAGAGGCACTTTAATGTATTTTTCTTTCTTTATTGTATTTAATATCATAATGCATATACTTTTAGGCTGACGTCATTCAGGCTGACGAGATGAACATCAACAGTATGTGATTCAGTCAGAAATGAGCCTCTGTTGGTCAAAATCTGCAACCTTTTAGAATCATGCATGGGATCAATCGGTTAATTTAACTGAGCATTAAGTAATTGTGGCAGTGTGCCAATTATGCTGATTATAATGGCTGTAGTTAAGATGTTGATGGTTTTAATGATGACACCAGAAAGCTGATGATGGTCACATAACTGTGCGCTAATGACAACGATAATGATAAAACTTTATAATAAGGTTTGAAGCTGATGAAGACCTAATTATTATGTTGTAAATGAAATCTAGCATAGCCAGATGTTGAACCATCATGAACTCTTCTCAAATTAAATCTGTCGATTATTGTTAAAGATCTGATGTAGTCAAGCTCATAACATTATTCATATGCAGTAAAAAATGCTTTTGAGGATGTGGAATTATTATTTTTTGATTGATTTGAATGCTTTCATTGATAGTTTAGACATAAATGTAAATGTGCGTGTTTCTGTTATTTATGTAAACCAAGCTGAATCTGATATTACTTTTTTAATGCATCTTTAGACATGTTTATAATACATGCATTCTTTTCTATTCTATTCTATTCTATTCTATTCTATTCTATTCTATTCTATTCTATTCTATTCTATTCTATTCTATTCTAAATTGTAAAAAAAGGCTGTGTCGGGAAAACATGAAGGAATTAATTAAACTTTTTAGCTTTTACAAATTTAAGTAGTTTGAACATAAAACAGTTAAGGCCCAATCCCATTTCTAGCCCTTAGCACTTCCACTTCCCCCTACCCCTTGTTTTGTGCATTCATGTGAAGGGTTCGGGGTGTCCCAATTCTCTTTAGCTTGAGTGCACAGGGCTAAGGGGAAGGGCTAGATAGGCCTTGAAGCAGAGATTTTTCTGGACTGTTACGTTCCCCTCAACTCTGTCTAGGGGGACACGGGTACGCAACAGAATTTTAGTGGAGTTTTGTGTGTGTATGTGTGTTAGCAATGAGGTCCCATGAGCAACCTCTCAAAGGACTAAACAAAAGAAAAATGCAACCTGAATGAAGATTAACAAAATATTTATTAAAGGATTAAGGGAGGGTTCCAAAAAAAACTTCAAGAGGGGGTTCAAGCCAAAATAACAAACAAAAGTTCTCTAACTGAGAGAAAGGGAAGAACTAAATAATCTATAAAAGAAAAGATAAATACATCAAAAATACTCTCACTCCCTTACTAACATAAACAGGAGAAAACTGTTACAAAAAGAAAAATGGCACCCCCTCTCTACTAACCCAATCCCTGATTAACAAAGAGTAAAGAGTGTTTAACAAAGTAGTATTTAAACATAAATTAACTTACAATCAAAAAGAGGTTGAGACAAAGGCTGTATCAGATAGTCAACAGCATCAACAGAACTTAAACAAATTAAAGTTTCTAATCAACAAATAATGCTTAAAGGATTAAACAAAGAATATTTTTAAAGTCTCACAAAAGAGCCTCAACACACACACAAAAACACACTGTTTCATTGGAGACAAGCTGCTTAAATGCCCACGACTTTACTCGTCCTCCAATCACTGAATGGTTCATTAGTGGCAGCAGGTGACGTTCATCATCACCTATTAGGGTGTAGCAGAGAAAGAAAGAAAGAAAATACAAAAACAGAAACAAATATGTCCTGGGACGTAACAGGACCAAACTAAAAACCAAGGGGTATGTAAATTTCCCAGGACACACCAGCCACAGTAGCAGCATGGCTGCACACGGAATTCAGGAGATGCACAAATGAGTGTTTTTTGTAATTATTACGAATTTTCACAACAAACAAACACATGTTTTAATACACTTATGACGGTATTCGTGTTTTAATGTCATGCTTTAAAAAAAGCTAAAAAAAAAATTGCTAAATCTATAATCCATAATAATAACTCCTGTATAGCAGTCCCACAACATACTTTCACATGTGACACTCAAATACCCTGTCAGAAAAGTCTAGTGGCTGAGAATGAACTTTTTACAGCGTCTGCTATAATGTTAATGCTGTTTTTGTGTGTTTGCATAGATGAATATGGACATGGTGTAAATGCACAGTACAGTTACGAGCTTATTGCCTCATTATATCGTTATGATAACATGATATTGTTATCAATTTCCTGAAGATAAAAATCAAAAATCACGCAACTGGAATAACTACAGCAGTCACCATCCTCGATCTCATATGAAGTAAGAGATCGTGATGACATAATACAATGTGTGCAGGTGTTGTAGTGCTGTCCCATTTCTTAGGGGTACATTTTTAAGCCCTTCCTCTTTACTCTCTGTTTCAAGGGCCAAAGCGAAGGGTAGAGGTAAAGAAAATAGAATTGGAAATGGGATTAAGTGCCCCATCTACCCCCCCCCCCAAAAAAAAAAAAAAGAAAAGGGAATTGTGTTGTTTCAGCTCAAGTTAAATAATTAGTTTGAATTCTATTCTATTCTATTCTATTCTATTCTATTCTATTCTATTCTATTCTATTCTATTCATTCATTCATTCATTTTCCTTCAGCTTAGTGCCTTTATTCATCAGGAATCGCCACAGCAGAATGAACTGCCAACTTTTCCAGCATATGTTTTACACAACGGATGCCCTTCCAGCTGCAGCCCAGTACTGGGAAACACCCATACGCACTCATTCACACACATACACTACGGCCAATTTAGTTTATTCAGTTTACCTATAGAGCAGGGGTCACCAATCGTGTTCCTGGAGGTCCGGTGCCCTGCAGGGTTTAGCTCCAACTTGCCTCAACACACCTGCCTGGATGTTTCAAGTATTCTTAGACCTTGATTAGCTTGTTCAGGTGTGTTTCATTAGTGTTGGAGCTAAAATCTGCAGGACACCGGAAGTTTGGTGACCCCTGCTATAGAGAATGTCTTTGAACTGTGGGGGAAACCAGACCACCCGGAGGAAACCCACGTCACCATGGGGAGAACGTGCAAACGCCACACAGAAATGTCAACTGACCCAGCCAGGACTTGAACCATTAACCTTCTTGCTGTGTGGCGACAGTGTTGACTACTAAGCCACCGTGTCACCCTCTATTCAATTCTATTCTATTCCATGTTACATCACCAACTTTGCCAAATGTGTTAAATAATGCTTTCAATGCACATAATATATTTGTTTAAAATTAATGCTATAAATTAAATACGAAGCCATGTTGTCGATAAATAATCAAATATATTTAATCTAATATTATTGTGTGAGAATATAGTGGTGTAAGACATAAGTGGCAATTCTTGAACACTGGTTAATATGTAGCATAACCCATCATCATCTTGACATGTTTCTTTTCATATCTCTCTCAGATCTCACAGACTCTCTCCTGTAACTAACACTGGTCTCAGTGGTGTTGGTAGAGTATATTATAGATTTGTCATTTCTATAGTACAAACTGTGGCTGTGCTTGGGGCTGTACTGCAGGGCTTTGGCTCTTGATGAATTATGTATCTGTTGCTGGACTGGTCTGTTATGGCAGGGATAATATTTTGTGTGTGTGTGTGTGTGTGTGTGTGTGTGTTTAGCTGGACTGGACTTAGGCAGGGATAAAGCCGTTTGTATTGGATAGAATTTGCCCCAGAAAGCGGATAATAAAAACATCGGGCAAATCTCTGATTGAGTTGTATAATGTTGTTTGTGTGTTTGAACGTCAGTGCTAATAATTAGTTATTTGTCATTTAATCAAATGTTTTGCTTACTTAACGTGACCTGAAGTTAGGGCTGGGTTGATAAACAATATTATATCGAATCGCAATGTCAATAATAATGATAAGCTCTGGACATTTTTACTCTATATTGATCTAAAAGACAAATACACAGCAGAAATGTGCAACAATGGGAATGTAAAAGTGTGTTGATATTAGAGATGCACAGAATTTTGGCCACCAAACATTTATCATCCGATAAAATGTTATGCCGTTTAATGGACCCTCTAATTTTTGTGGCTTCAGTCATTGCTGGGGAACTCTTTTAAAACTGGAAGCATTAAAAACTGATACCGAAATATATATTGTTATTGTTCAATATGGAAAATAATTATTGAGGTTGCATTTTTGCCATATCACCCAGCCCTACTTAAAGTGAAGATAAGCTTAAAATAGACTTAGGATAGAATCATCGGCATCATCAGATTTTAACACAAATCCACTACATCTCTGGCCTGTTTTGGATTACCAGATATATTTATTTTATTACTTAGTTTGTACAAATATTGTGTTTGCACTAATGCATTGTCTGTGGAAGTCAACGGAGTGAGACTTTATATGGGTATTGTTAAATTGCACATCATTTAAAATTTTCTAATTTCACAACACCATCTATAGTGTATATATTCATACAGAAAAACAGTTTTGAGTTAGAGTTTTTCCTAATTGCAAAGAAGCTGTCCAAAAAGAATCAATCTCCCTGAGCCACTACTTGCTAAGTCTTACGTTAAGTTCCAAAAAAGGTATTTTGGCATTGTGTATCTGTATCTGTATCGGCGAGTACAAGAAAAAAAAATGTATTGGTACTTGTAGTTGGTCTATTAAAAGTTTTATAGTTTCTTTGTCAAATGAAGAAATGGTGATGTGCTAAAATTAATTTAGTAGTAATTCGATAAATATTAAGTAATGATGATAAATACATGGAGTAAACCCCCCCTCACTGTTTTAGTTCATTAAAAATGTTTGTAGATTTATTTTAGACGCCTCATACAACTGAAAGTTACTGGCTGCTGTGTCTTTAATGTGGTGTAAAGATTATTATGCAATATGAAAACATCAAGGAGGATGCAGCATATATATATATATATTAAATAAATTAAAACAACCATATTATAATTACTATTTAGTTATTTATTTTTAAACTTCCCAGGTTCTCCTGGTTGCAATTCCGCAATATTCATTGCCAATCTTAAGCCAATTCTAATGGGTTGTTCAATTTCGAATTTCCCCAACCATTGCAGAACCCAGGAGACCAGAGTATGTGCTCCAGCTTGGCTGTCCCTGGTCCACTTTATTTTATGCAACACCTTTAAATTTGAAAGGGAAACATAAGAGCAATCTTAAGCAAAAAAAAAAAAAGACCCCTATCCTATAAGTTTTTTTTTGTAATATCTTAAACCAGGGGTGTCCAAACTTAGTCCTGGAGGGCCGGTGTCTTGCTGAGTTTAGCTCCAACTTGCTTCAACACACCTGCCAGAAAGTTTCTAATGTGTCTAGCAAGAGCTTGATTAGATGATTCAGGTGTGTATGGCTGCGTCCGAAACTGCCTACTACTTAGTAGGTACTGCATTTGAATTTAAACGTTCTACTCGGCCATTAGAAAACTACATTCTATACAGTATGAATGTGAAAAGTATGAATGGAATTCGGACGTACTACATATTTTGTCATGGTCACGTGACCTGCCTGTGTCAGTTGCCTCGCTTCACTCCCATTCATGAATTTGCTCACGGAGCATCATGGGATAGCGCAGCATGCATGGGATGCGCACTTTAGAATCTCGCTGGAAGTAGTAAGTCATCCGGGTACTTCTCACAAACTGATTTTCGAACTGAATTCGCATATACTTCTCGCCTCGCTACTGATTTTAGCGTACTGTATAGTATGGAAGTATGCGGTTTTGGACGCAGCCTTTAATTAGGGTTGGAGCTAAACTCTCCAGGACACTGGCCCTCCAGGACCGAGTGTGGACACCCCTGTTTTAAACTGACCAGTAGCAATGTTTTTTCTTTCCCTTATATTTGTTTATTACAAAGATGGTTTGTTTTTGGGGGCGGTCACTCGCACTGGCCCGACAGTGGAAAAGTGGTTGTTCCTTGTGCCACCTGGTGGATATTGCGTCAAAATGTTTTCTTTTGTTTTTTTTTTTTTATAAAAAGGCGGCCTCTACTGCTGCAGCGCTGTGCGTGACAATTTGCAGCACTGCGCGTGAAAAAAAACGGGCAGTGGCCACATTTGTAGAGCATGTTTTTGCACAAAAACAGTGTAAACTTGTCTCAAACTAAATCTCTTGACTGTCGTTTAGATAAAACATTATTTAATATTCTTCTCTGAATAAAATTAAATGTGTCTTGCAGTAAGAATTACACACAGCCTTATTTACATCATTAAATTCATTTGTAGGCCAAGAACATTATTAAATATTAGTTCAAATACTCAAATAATGCACATAATTAATGTTTCCCTTCTGCAAATGCATCGACTAATGCCGAGTTCAGACTGCATGATTTTCAAAGTAGTCGTGTCACAGATGTTTTCACACTGCATGACTATCTGGGCCAGCGTTTCGTCGCTGCTTTGTTTACACTGCAAGATGGTTCGGCGACATGGACATTCACATTGCATGACTTTACTATAGGGAGAATCGCCGACAACTTCGTCCAAACTATGTCTCACAGCCAAAAACATGTAGTATATCTTTTGTTATTAACTACATAATAAGAAAGAAGCCTTTAATGGGGTAGAAGATGTCCATGTTTGCTCACCTGGTGTTTAAAGGGAATTAGCCATTTCTCCTCAACGTTAATAATAAACTAATTTCTTTCTGTATGAAACGTCAAACAGACACGGTTCCTCCTCAGTCCTGTCAAACCTCCACTAGTTTTTCCTCCATTTCGTGGGTCCAAATAAACCGAAAAAGAGCGCTTTTAACTTCTCCCCCAGCCTCCCGCTGACCTGCAGCAGTTATACACACACGAACACACAAGTGAAAGCTGCTCTCTCATTGGCTGTAGGCGATCGCCGATGTTATTTTCAGTCAAAACTCAATTCACACGGCATGATTTGAATCGCCGACAGCTCCAGATATTTAGCACGCCAAATATCTCGCAGGCATCGGCGACTCATCGGCGATTCTCTCAGATCGCGTCTTTGATCGTTCATACTGTGTGATTGTCACTCACGTGCACGAGCAGCGATTTGCCTGTGATTTCAGGCATTTGTCGGCGATTTCTCAAAACCTGTCGGCGAGCCAAAATCGGGGTTAAAAGCACGCAGTCTGAACTAGGCATAAAATGATCATCAATGCTAATCAACAATTTTTTTTCGGAGCTGTAAACCTGCAAAGCCCATTTGTTATTCTTTTACTTCAAATCTTGTCGCATCAGCATCTACTTTTTTAAACAGTCACTGTAAATTCCACTATATGAGTCAGTTGTTTTTTTGTGGTTTAAAATGACTGCTTGTGTGTTCTGTCTGCATTAACCAGCGAGACGTTACTGCTCCAATTAACAGCTTTTAGTCACGGCTTCTTGGATGACCCCGTTTAACACCGTCTACATGTGCTCTCCTTCAGATGTCAGACTGGTTCACGCAAACACTTGCTGCGCCAATGAACATCGCACATACTAATAACAGAACGAAGAGGGATTTGTGCAGTATTAAGAGGATTGTAAATAGTCCTGATTTGATGGTCAGTTCTGTAAAGAATGAAATTAAAAAGATCAACTTCTTTCTTGAATAGTACAAATGATTGTGATTTTGGGATGAATCTAATTTTCAGCTGGTGGAAATTATCAGCCGGAATTGGCATTTTAGGTTTTCAGCCTAAATATGTGACCTGATCCTACAAAAGAGTCACAGTTAGGGCTGCACAATTCTGGATAAAATGAGAATAAGCTGTTTTTTTGGTTTTGTTCAAAGTCAAGATCATGATTTTCTCATGATTCTGTAGATGTGAAATAAAACTTAACATGAGTAGACTATTATTATTTTAATTCTCAAACAGACAGTATGGTAAAAGGCTCCCACGTGATTGCTCTGTGCAACAAACTGAACGTTATTTACAACTTTACATACAACTTTAGGTAACACTTTATTTTGATGGTCCATTTGAGTATTAGTAGAGTATCTGCTTAATACTTGCTGATACTGCTCCTTCAACAGACTTTTAACTGACTATATTGCAAGTACAGAGTGTCAACTTACACTAGCCCTAACCCCAACCTTACAGTCTACTTACCATCTAATGAGAGTTAGTTGGCATGTAGATGCAATGTAACTTAATCAACCCAGGCTCGTTCTGAAAACGTAGTCCAGCGGACGTTTCTGGAGACCGCGAAATACGTCCCGTAAGGTACATATAGCTGCATTTCATTTTTTTTAAGCGAAGGCTACGGGGCAGTGTGACGCCGTTCCCTTTCACGCTTGCCGGCTGATCGCTTACCTCCTTGTGGAGAGCTTTCCCGCTGCAGTCAGTTTGTCCGGTCAGCTCATCGTGTGCGGCGGCGGACTTCAGATGCAGAGAGGAGGAGTTGACAAAGGCGTCCGAGTGCGAGTCAAGGGAAGAGCGGTTCCAGAAACCAGGTAAGACAAAAACAAAATCCAAAAAATAAAGCGAATGAGTTAATTACAGGGTGAGAACATGGTGAAATCCGAAAACGTGGTTAAAAAAAAACAGATGAGGGGTTTTCTTTTTCTAGATGGCTTTTCTAAATTGTTGCTCGGGTTTAGGGAAGTGAGCCGACAGACGGGTCAATCAGTAAAACTCGGTCAGTCAGACAGCGGCCTCCGGTGGGTTGACTCGAGAACAGCGCAGGCGCGAACGGCACTCGCGAGAGACGTTTAGAGATACGAAAAAGCGCGCACAGTGGCCTCTCGTGGATTCGCGAAAACAAAAACTGCACAAATACGTACCTCCCGGGCAGTATTTAGCGGTCTCCAGAAACGTCCGCTGGACTACTTTTTCAGAATGAGCCTAGGTTGAACTTAATTCAATAAATGGAGCATTAAAATAAAGTGTGACCCAACCTTATTCACAGCCTTTGCATGTACTATTCAGTAAAATTGAAATCATTTACAGGCGTGTGCACATCCTCTCTGTAGTAAATAAACAGTGCACCAGCTCACAATCAGGTGTGTGTGGTGCAAAAAGGGAGTTGTAGTCCATATGGAGACAGGATTATAGTCCTCCAGTGATCTGTATGGAATAGATCTCTGGTAGAGCTGCACAATTAATCGTATAAAGATCGCGATCTCGATTCGACCCCCTAGACGATCTTAATCCAGCATTTCTACGATTCTGTCAATCATATTTTTAAGTTCAGGAGAGAAGCAATGGTGACCGCACAAGTCTTCACATTGTTTTACGTACGTTGTTCAGCAACGTGGACACCTACAAATGGTGTTCTAAGAGTCATGTTTTATTTTTAAGATATAATTCACCTCAAAAATGTAATTTCTAATATTATAGTACCAAAAAGCCTCAATATCCATATGCGTATTGAACCATAAAGTTCGTACCGAATGGTTCAGTGTTACAACGAGTATCGCAACATCCCTATTTCTGTTTAGTATACTTGCTCCTGCTGCTCACAATAGCGCTGTGCTGTTATGGCAATGCTGACTCTCAACTGATCGTGTTATAATTTTATAACATGATCATTCCTTCATTCTCCTTCGGCTTAGTCTCTTTATTCATCAGGGGTCGCCAACCACCAACTTGTCCAGCATATGTTTTACACTGCCGATGCCCCTTCTAGCCACAACCCAGTCTTGGGAAACACCCATACACTCTCACATGCACACACAAACACTACGGACAATTTAATTTATTCAATTGACCTATAGCGCATGTAATTGGACTTGTGGGGAAAACCGGATGAAACCCACATCAACACAGGGAGAACATGCAAATTCCACACGGAAATGCCAACTGGCCCAGCCAGGACTCGAAACAGTGACCTTCTTGCTGTGAGGAGACAGCGCTAACCACTAAGCCATCGTGCTGCCTTTTTCACATTTCAAAAATCTTTTAGTTTTACAATTACTCAGTCACACTTTACAATAAGGTTCATTCGTTAATGTTAATTAATGCATTTGCTAACATAAAAAAACAATGAACAATACATCTACTTAGGGTTGTAACAATATACCGGTATGACGGTGTACCACGATTTGAACGTGCACGATTATCATACCATGAACAATTGCATATCAACGGTTTTGACACTTAAAGACCGAGACAGCCGCCCGCGGCTAAAAATAAGTATTGCTCTTAAACGTTTAATAACTTTTGATCCGCTGATCCGATTCATATAATTCAAAGATTGGCATAAAGAAGAGAATCTCAGCTTTCCAGTGCTGTATCACATAACATTCGCGGACTTTCAGAGGCTCCGAAATCAGTGCAGTTATGTCATCAAAATTTGACAACGTTGATTTGACAAAGAAACGCTCGTCACTGTGTCTCCGGACAAACCAGACATGCATTGATGCATTGTCCCTCCTCCATGCCCAGATTGGTTCAAACTCGCTATATCCCAACCAATAAGCATAGGTTTCGCTTTTGTTTGTGGACCAACAATGAGCTTTTTGAACAACACAGAATGAGAGGTAGGCATACATTTATGCGCGGCTAAATACGCAAAAAAAAGTTTTGCATGAAATAATTCTCATACTAAGTACTTTTGCATGCACAGCAGCACAGAAACATGACAAAACAGTGACACAGCAAAGACGAACTGCTGCTCTTGCTGTTTTCAAAAGACGCAAATGAAGGTGCAGCTGTTTGTCTGCATTGCAGACAACCATATCCAAATCCATATCCACAGACAACCATATTCATGCTGGCACATAAAACCTAAGGATGTTCCATATTGAATCTAGTTTCGTTATGTAACTATTTATAGTATAGTAAATATTTATATCTATTTTTTACTGAGGATTTGCACCATGTTTATTTGGACTTTGACACATTATTTATTATTTTCTTATTTTTTATTTGTTCATTGTAAGTGGTGTTGTTTATAGTAACTGAAAATATATTATTTGGAAAAAGTCAAATTTGCTTCACTGTTCTATTATTTTGTAACACATTTTTTCTGTTTAGTTCATTCCCAGACCTTTTGGGCAAATACATTGTCAGTAAATAAATGCATTTTTTTTCCCCCATAGAAAAACCTTTGTTCAGTCAGAAAACGTGTTCTTATTCTTTTCAGGGTCTTTGCTATGAGAATTACTATTTAATACCGTATACCGCGAAACCGTCAAACCGTGGTATTGTTTTAGACGATTATCATACCGTAAAAAATTCATACCGTTACAACCCTACATCTACTACTGTATTTGTTCATGTTAGTTAACGTTGGTTAATGAAAATACAGTTGTTCATTGTTAGTTCATGTTAACTCATGGTGCATTAACTAATGTTAACAAGCATGAACTTGGATGTTATTAATGCATTAGTAAATGTTCAATTATGATTAATAAATGCTGTACATTTGGTGTTCATGATTAGTTCATGTTAGTAAATGCATTATTAACTAATGAACCTTATTGTAAAGTGTTACCAATTACTCTAGAGCATTTATTAAAATAATAGATCATCATCACAGTCATTTTGGTTTTACTTTTTAGCCAAGTACATCCATAATTTTTGGTGATAGTTTTTGGCCTTATTTTTATTTAATTTCGGTTAATCCCTAGTTATATTTGAGTTCGTAACACATTTTACCACATTTAATTTAACTCACATTTATGCAGAAATGTGATAGAAATGCGCAAATGAGGCTCATTAACACTTTGTTTGGTGTTAGTATGTTAATTGCATGACAGTCATAGAGTATGTGCGACTATTTCATTTACAGCGCGCACTCATTACACTTGTGCTTGTTGCATTTTGCACTTTGTCTTCAATTCTAGTTCCTGGTTCTATATCCGCCAGGCTTTTCTAGCTTTTATTCTGTTCACTTTACGTTCCTGAGCTGCTTCCCCCCCCACTTTTCCCTTCACTTGTTCCGTCTCGCAGCTGCGGTGAAATCCTTGCGGTTTTGTCTGGAAGGCGTTATGAATTTCTCTGTGATTCTGCCTCTCCCTGTCAGGTCCTTTGTCCTGCCGCAATTATCATAGTGATGGAAATGAAAGACACAAAAGAGGGAACATGATTTTCAATAGGCAGCTTTTTAAAGTCTTTGTTCGTTCCTAAAGTGACTGAAAGACAAAACAGAAATGGGGGGAAAACACACGGGGAGAGAAAAGACACGTTTGTTTTGTAAAACGTTAACATGCGAGATGTATCTTTGCATTACGACCATGTTCTGCTACTGTTTCTCTCTGTCTCTCTCTGTGCTCGTCTTCCAGACAGCCTAAGTTTAGGGCTTTTGTGGAATTTGTAACAGCTGAAACTTTGCTCGAGTCTAAACGGATCAGACACTTTCTGTGGTGTCATTTTCTGCTTTGTTTTAGTGTTGCCGGCTAGTTTAAAAGAGACGTTTTGGGAAACAGAATTTGAGCAGTAAAGTTGATTACGACATGATTAATTCTTTAGATTTAATGGAATTCGCTTACAAAGGAAGTCAATTTTGCAATAAATTTAAAGCAGAGATGTGCATTTAAAAGTTTTGTCAAAGAACATTTCATTTTTCTGAAGTAAATATGTGCTGTGAAATTGCCTAAATTGATCTTTTTTTGGTGGGACTGCTTTTCTAGTTTAACCCTTAACGGCATTGCATTGGATTGCATTTCTTAACTCCTAATGTCACTTTTACACACATCTCGTCATTTCTAAAATATCAACCTCTACCAAATGGTTGAAATGTCGGTTTATGGTAAAAGTACCAGAATTAGTATATTTATACTATGAAAAATCTGAAAATATGAAGTATTTAAAAGTCAATGTAAAGCGTTTTTAAATACTAAATCATCTTTATTTTTGGAAGTATGCCATGAAATATTTCAGATTATCATTTAACATGTTTTCTTTCTTTTTTTTTTCTTTTTTTCAGTAAAACCAAAATCAAGTGTAGACGTGCAACAGGGTTATGTTTGTTTAATTATTTTTGAAATTCTCCAAATTACTTTAACAGTCATTATTTAAAACACTCAAAATATGGTCAACCATTTGATAGAGCAGGCAGTAATGAGCTGCTATATATAGATTATTCACCAAACTTTCTGTAAAAGTTCTGTAAAACCAGGCTTATCGACTTTAAATTGTTGTAGATGATAAAAAAAATAAAACAAACAAGGTTAATAAGTCGATTTTATCCTATTAACACATTTAATATGGATGTTCGATGGCAAAACTGCCAAGCAGTGTGTATTTTTATTTTTATGCATTGTTTTATCGCTGTCTAAGTATTTTATTTTATTTTATTTTATTTTATTTTATTTATTTTATTTTATTTTATTTTTGTTTTATTTTATTTCATTTGAATTTTTTTCAATTTTATTTTTATTCATTCATTCATTTTCTTTTCGGCTTAGTCCCTTTATTAATCTGGGGTCGCCACAGCGGAATGAACCGCCAACTCATCCACCATATGTTTTACGCAGCAGATGCCCTTCCAGCTGCCACCCAACACTGGAAAACACTCATACACTCCTGCGTTCACACACATACACATTAATTAACATTAATTTATTAATGCATTTCAGTTAAATAACGTTATGTTGACTCACTGTGCATTAACTAATTTTCACAAGCACTTTGGATTTTAATAATACTAACATTAGTAATTGTTGAACTATGATTAATAAATCATTTTCAAGATTATCCATACTAGTTATTGTTAGTGAATACATTAAAATTAACTAATGCACCATTATTCTAAAGTGTCACCTATTTTTAATTATTTTATTTTATTTTATTTTATTTTATTTTATTTTATTTTATTTTATTTTTTATTTTATTTTATTTTATTTTATTTTAGAACTGGATTTACATATAGTACATATAGCACCATGGTCGTTCCTTTCTCTCTGCTCCAAATGCTTTCCCATCTGTCCTCCACTATTCTATCCTAAAAAAAAAAAAATGTTTATAATTGATAAATAAAAATATTCATAATTTCTAATAATTTCTTGCTTATTTATTGCATTAAAATAAGTTTGAAGACCTAAAAGACCCCTGAAGTGCAGGCCTGCACATAATTTATCAATTTTAATCTCTTTTTTCCCCTATATTCACATAAAGATTAAATTATTACTCCAATGCTACATTTTTCTTTGTAGGTCAAGTAATGACTCAACAAATATCCTAGAGATCTTTATATATCCTCTCAGAGGACACAGGAGTCTTTTTGACATTGTCTTTCAGTTTGGCTGGTGATTTATTTCCCTGTGCTTTTAATCTATTTGCAAAATCTAAGTCCAGAACGACTAAAAGCCCCGTTCATTTGTTTTTTGATGACACTTTCCGCTCGTCACAGTGATGCAGCACTCTTTCAGCCGTATATATTCGGCTCTGTCGCGAATGACCCCTGTGTTTATACACCTTTTATCAGAGCTCTGCTTTTTGTGTTCAGAGAATTTAATCGCAGTGTAATTGGGTGTTTTTTAATATCAAAGTGGGGTGAAATTATAGGCTTGAGGTTGATAAACAGTGGAAAGGGCTGTGAGGGAATCAGCCATGCTTGGCCAGGTGAGTCACACTGGCAGAGTGAAATTACCCACAATTCACTGCCTGCTTGGTGAACTTCTCTGAAATGTCACAATATTTTAATGCAATGGGTGAGAGGAGAAATTATAATTTTGATCTAGAATAATTATATATATTGGTTGCCTGTATGCATGTTTATGTCCGTAAACATTGTGTTGTTAAACAGGCACAATTACGCTTATAGGCAATGTAAACCGTGGTTATTCCAACTAAAGGTTGCATGAGGATGAATAGCTAATATTTTATATTTTACCACAATATTAAACAATTGAGATCAATTTTATGATAGACATTGTATCACTTTGGATATTATTGTTATATTATATTTTAGTAATTATCTTTTGGTAGCTGAACTAATCTTTTATTAAAACATATTTTTGAGTTATTGTCATAAGACACAAAGTAAATAAATTAAAGAATAAATAAATTAGAAACTGCATGATTAATCGTATGCCGATGCTGAACTTCTTCCACAGTGAGTAAAAAGGCTTATCGTAATTTACAGCCACGACTACTACGTTTGGTGCAACAAACTTATAAATGCCTAATGGCCTCCGTCTAAATACACAATTCAGACTCAGAGTATCTTAACGTGGTACTTTTTTGTGACGACGTGATCAGAGTTATTTGAAATATATATATATATATATATATATATATATATATATATATATATATATATATATATATATATATATATGTATATATGTATATATATATATATATATATATATATATATATATATATATATATATATATATATATATATATATATATATATATATATATACATTATTTTTTTCTTTTATATTTGAAGGAATTTTTCAGTTTTTATTCTGGAGAGTGTTTATTATTTTATTTCGGCTAGAATAAAAGCAGTTTATATATATTTTAAACATTTTAAGGTCAATATTAGCCCTCTTAAGCAATATTTTTTCTACATGTATTTGTACATTTATAGGTGCATACATGTACCATAGGTACATACTGTATATGCGTGTGTGTGTGTTTGTGTGTGTGTGTGTCTGTGTCTGTTTGTGCATACTGTATATGCACATACAGATGGAGTAAGAATTATTAACCCCGCCCCCCTTTTGATTTTTTTTTCTTTTTTAATATTTCCTAAATGATGTTGCAAGAGCAAGGACATTTTCACAGTATGTCTGATAATATTTTTCTCCCGGAGAAAGAACGTCTTATTTGTTTTTAATTTGATTAATAAAAGCAATTCAAAAATGTTTAAAGCCATTTTAAGGTAAATATTATTAGCCTCTTTAAGCTCTAAATTTACTTTAAGCTTTATTGAAGTGTCTTGAAAAATATCTAGTCAAATATTATTTACTGTCGTCATGGCAAAGATAAAATTATTAGAAATGAGTTACATGTATATATGTATATATGTATGTATGTATGTATGTATGTATGTATGTATGTATGTATGTATGTATGTATGTATGTGTGTATGTATGTATGTATGTATGTATGTATGTATGTATGTATGTATGTATGTATGTATGTATGTATGTATGTATGTATGTATGTATGTTTGTATGTATGTATATATATATATATATATATATATATATATATATATATATATATATATATATATATATATATATAAATATATACACACACACACACACACACACACACACACACACATACATACATACATAATCTATGTGTGTGTGTGTGTGTGTGTGTGTGTTTATATACATTTTTTTATTGGCACTCACAATATGTTCCTCAGTTAACCGAGCTTCTATGATGCACGGGATTATTGTATTATTTATGTCTCCTAAAGCCGACTGATTTCAAGATGCCTTTTTTTCTAGACGCAACAGAATAGGAAGCTTTTTTGGCATAATGCACCATAAAATCAGAAAAATACCCTCTGACAGCTCTCACAAGGCAAGATAGAAATCAAAGCTTTCATAAAAGCACTTCTGGCACAGGTAAGCCATTTTAGATTACACATTTGAAGCCGAGTGAATATCTCGAAATGGCAGTCTCTAAAAAATCTCCCCAAGCAGAAATGGTAGTGCGTTTGAGAAGAACCTCAGGGTTACGATGCCCTGCGTGGATGCCTAGGAGTCTCTGTGATATAGTGGCACTGAAAAAATGAGCAGCGGTCACACATTCAGTCAAAGTTTGTTCTAATAGTTAATGTCTGCGCTTCCTAAGTGGATTTTAATTCATTTTGACACTGATTATAAAGACCCAGCCAGTGCTGAAGCGCAGATAGTGCTAGGCGTATTAATATTAACAGACCCAATCATTTACATTACAACCCTCAATTGCGAATTCGCCTGACTGCTGTTTATTTTTTCAATACGGCGCTGGATGTTGGTTGTAGATGAGATAGGGGTGTTTCAAAATGGTATGCTCCTTTTCCATTGCATTAATCTTCGGTGGTTGGACAGTGGGAAATTAATGATCATTTGCTCTGACGACATAATCGGGCTTCACGCTGTCCTCTGATGCTAAATTGCTGTCTTTGTTCCACGTAATATCTCTCTCTCGCTCTTTCTTTCTTTCTCTCTCTCTTAGTCGTTGCTCGTTTCCTGGTCGTTTGCCGTTATCAGTCATTAAGTGGCTGGTTGCCATGGCAACGGTGGCTTGGAAATGGTCTAGTATGGTATAAACTGGCCTCTGGTCTAACATGGCGAAATTACCTTGACACGCTGCAGAGGTCTGTCTGTTCTTCTGGCTCATCGTTGTGTGTGCTTTTGTCACAGCTGTTGTTTACATGTGAAGGTCACGGTGCATGTGTGTCTCTGTGTGTGTGTGGAACATGTTAAGGATTCGTTTACATACACCTAGTTCACCTAATTCTGTTCTTATTTTGACATTGGGTCATTTCTGTAGCACACAAAGAGAGATGCTTGACAGAATTGGATGTTTTTTAGGCTGCACAATTTTAGGAAAACCTGACATTATGATCGGTTGCATTTCTTTGATATTAACTCACCGGCCACTTTATTAGGTACACCTTGCTAGAACCGGGTTGGACCCCCTTTTGCCTTCAGAACTTAACCTCCTAGGGCTTAGTGGCTACATATGTGGACAGCCCATTTTAGCTCTTATATCTTATGTTTTGTTTTGTTACAGATTTACAGTGTCATCCTGCAACTGTTTTGCAGCATATGAAATGTCCCAAACACTATTTTGACTTTATTAAATGGGCAAAAAATTTAGTTTTTACTGATAGTCAAAACATGTTCAAAAAATGTGTGTGCAATAAAAAACAGTCAGGAACAAAACTGCTGTGTTCAAGGCAGAAATAAGGAGTTGTTCATTCTATCCAGGCCCGTGTAGAGACCGTCCAAACGTCCACGTGCCTGATTATATCACACATAGGTGACTTGTAAATTCGAACCACGAGTCCACATATATGGACATCGTTTTTTCTCTAAAAGTACGTCTTATCAAAAGATGATACTTCAGTTTTATTCTAATTAGGTTCCAATAAGCCCAATAAGAGATTTTGTTCCATATTGACATGATAGCATCACGCAGTAGTTGCTGATTTGTTGGCTGCACATCCGTGATGTGAATCTTCCGTTTCACCACATACCAAAAGTGCTCAATTGGATTGAGAGCTGGTGACTGTGGAGGCCATTTGAGTACAGTGAACTCATTGTCTGGTCAAGAAACCAGTCTGAGATAATTCGAGCTTTATGACATGGTGCATTATCCTGCTGGAAGTAGCCATCAGAAGATGGGTACACTGTGGTCATAAACGGATGGACATGGTCAGCAACAATACTCAGATAGGCTGTGGTATTCACACGATGCTCAATTGGTACTAATGGGCCCAAAGTTTGCCAAGAAAATATCCCCCACACCATTACACCACCACCAGCAGCTTAAACCGTTGATACAAGGCAGGATAGATCCATGCTTTCATGGTGTTGGCACAAAATTTTGACCCTACCATTCAAATCGATTTTGTAGAAGAGTGAATTACAAGCATAGCTCAATATCTGTGCAATCTCTGCATGGTGTCCTTTTAAACGTCTGCTTTTACAGTTGCTACAGAGATTTATACTCAACTAAAACTAGTTTAATGTGCCTTGTCATAATGCAAAGGTCTGTCTGTGGGTTCTGGGTTGCCGTTTTGTGCTTTTTTTCTACCGCTGTTGGTTTACATTTGAAAGTCACTGTGTGTGTGTATTTGTGTGTGCATTTGTGTGTGTCAGGAAGATTTAGAGGGTTAGTTCACCAAATATAAATCATGGTTCTGAGATTGTGTCATTTAAAAATACTTTCTTTTCTGTATTGCATAATATTGCAGAAATGCAGGACTGATTTTTCCAATACCCACAGACAAGAAAAAATAAAGTAGTGATTGCAGGTTTAAGTAAAGTAGCAAAGTAAAAGTACCGATAAAGCACTAAAAATGTACTCAAGGGAGGGTAAAAGTACACATTTTTAAAACTACTCAGTTAATTACAATTGCTGAGAAAAACTGCTAAATTACAGTCATTTAAGTATTTGTAATTAGTTACTTTACATCACTGATGCTGAAACAATATATTGTGCAGCCTATTAAAAATGCAAACAGCACAGAAAGCTATAATTACTCTTCAGTAAACATTAGCTTGTGGGTTGCAGCATGGTAGACTGAAACAAATGGTTCATTGCATTTACTTAATTTTTTAAAGATAAGTTGTTTCCCAAATGATGTTTAACAAAGCAAGCAAATTTTCACAGTACTGTAAGGCCGTACTCACACTAGGTACAGTTGCCTCGAACCGGGCCAAAGCACGCTTGTCCCCCCTCCCGTCTCCCCCGACGGCCCGCGCTCACACCATATCGGGCCTCGGCACGCTTACGTCATCGCTGCTGCGCTGTTCAGAAGCGCTCTCTATGGCAAGCCTTTTTAGCATTTAAATCTTTGTTCTGACTCCATGAATATATTTAGAGTTATCTCTAATAATATTTTGACTAGTCATAATTATAATTCGACTAGTCAGAATAACAATTAGAGATATCTGCAATTACAATTGTACTAGTACGAAATCAGATTGGAGATATCTGCAAATATCTTATGACTAGTCATATTCCTCCATTGACTTCCATTGAAAAAGATATCTCTGAGTTTTTACTAGTCATAATACATTTGGAGATGTATTTAATTCATCATATTTAGAGATATTTACAAATATATTTGAAGATCTCTAATTAATTTACTAATAGTCGAATTACAGTTGTAGATATCTTGAATTGGATTTTTGACGAGTCAAAAAGTTAGAGATATCTGCAAATATTTTTCAATGGAAGTCAATGGCCCAAGTGTACTGACTTCAACTGTATATTATACAGATAATACAGATATTATACAGGGGGATAAACAGGGGGCTAATAATTTAGGGGCAAACTATATGGGCTCATATAAATTGTTTGCAACCACTTACCTAAGTGGTCATTAAATAAATCTAATACACAGTAATCATGGTGAAATAACCTTGTCAGGTTTCAGGGGTCGGTCTGTTCTTTCTGGTCATCTTATTTTATTGTGCTTTTGTTGGAGCTGCTGTTTGTGAAGGTCACGCATATGTGTGTGTTTGCAAGATTTAAAAGGTTAGTTTATCAATTACGCTTCTGACTTTGTTTACTCAATACTGGTTTCGTTTCAGATGGGACTGCACAATGTATTGAAGTCAAATTGATATTGCAATATGGGTTAACACAATATTCACATGGCCCAGGCTGTGCTTTGATTAATTAAAAACACACTCTGGTAGTTTCAGGGTGAAGCGTTTACATATGCATGTGTGTAAATGAAGACGAGCTTCACCTTGAAAGCAGCAGAGCATATTTATTTTGCCTGCAAACTGTCAGAATAAACGTTTGATGGGTTACAGTTTAAAAATTCTGTAAATATTTGTACATTTATTTTTTCAAAATAGCAGAATTTTATTTGCAAAGTTATCAGAATATATATATATATTTTTTTGTATAATGTTCTGTCTGTAATATCACAATAAACCACAATGTTTATATTTATATTAAAACATTGAAATATTTAAATAAAATTTTTAAATAAATTTTTTTTTTTAATAACAGGTTGATAGTAAATTTCAGATTTTTAAAATATTTTTAATTAAATTTTAATTAGAAATAACTTATTTCTATTATACAGGGCTCAAAATTAACTTTTTTACTTGGTAGCACCGATGCTCCCAACTTCAAATATTTAGGAGCACCAAAATAAATTTAGGAGCACCAGAAAAAATTAAGGAGCATCCACCAAAAATGATTGAGCACCGCTGCAAATTGCTTTTTAAGGGATTTATTGTATTTTAAAACAACATCAATAGGACTGACAAAAACCAGAAAAAACTATCTAACTAAGGCTGCGAAGACATTGATATTTGTGTGCAATAATTCCAAAATGAATGTCTAATAATTATAGAATATTAATGATGATGAAAATGACAATAATAGTAAAAATGAATTACATTTCTCATTATGATACTGCCTTGAATGTGCATGAATGTAGGTTATCTGCTATAAAAAGTCTGTTACTTTATGAAAAATAATTGTATAGTTTGCATCAAACAAAAATGAAGCATTGCAGTAAGAAATATTTATTTTGTACTGCTGTTTTTATATGCATGTCAATTTAATAAATAATATTTCTGCTACAAAACAAACAAAAGATTATAATAAATCATTCAATTCAATGATGAAAGCTGCAAAGCAGTCATCAGTAAATAAACAAAAAATAATAATATACACCTCAAAAAAGAATGGACAAAAGAAAGAAAGTAAAGTCTCACTTCCATCCCTCTTTAAAAGTTTTGGTTTCAGTTTGTGTCAATTTAAAGGTTCAGTCTGAGATGATCTTCATTTTTCTGTGTTAGTGGAAAAGCTGGCGAGTCAGCCGACCCAATTTATGAGCAGGCAGCGCAAGATTCTTGCGATGACAACCGGCGCAATACTGCTGTTTGTTATGAGACGCAGTTTCAGTGTAAACTTAGTAAAGGCGAGCTTCTTTGGCGATGATATGTACAGTATTAGATTTGACTTTTAGCGGACATTTGCGCTGAACACGCAGTGAATGCAACGCATGGAGATTCGGGCGCCTTCTCCAAGAAGCGCGTACTCGATTGATCTCAGCTGGTGGATCATTATTCACCACGTGACGTGTCATGATCGCTCTCATCTGCACCTCAATTTTAGGTGGGGTTTGCAAACCAGTGTGCTTTAAGTTTTTACTCTTCTGCCGTTTGCATTTCCCGTGGTCATAAAAGCTCCTTCCCTGTCATCTGACAGCGGAATACCTTGAGTGTTTGACAGCTAATATGAACCAATATAGCGGCAGGGAAGAGCGATTCAGCATGTTTTTACAAAAAATCAAAACAGGTCGCACTACAACCATTATCAGCAGTCGCACTAATGCTCCCAGATATATTATGAGGTCGCATAGATTAATTTTCGGGCGCATATGCGACCAAAATGGTCGCAATTTCGAGCCCTGTTTATATATTTTTTTGTATATATACACACACCAGCTACTTTATTAGGTACACCTTACTAGTACCTGGTTGGACCCACTTTTGCCTTCAGAACTGCCTTAATCCTTTGTGGCATAGATTCAACAAGATACTGGAAATATTTCTCAGAGATATTGGTCCATATTGTCATGATAGCATCACACAGTTGCTGCAGATTTGATGTGAATCTCCCGTTCCACCACATCCCAAAGGTGCTCTATTGGATTAAGATCTGGTGACTGTGGAGGCCATTTAAATACAGTGAACTCATTGTCATGTTCTTGAAACTAGTCTGAGATGATTTGAACCCCATTCTGATGCTAGGTTTGAACTGCAGCAGGTCATCTTGACCATGTCTACATGACTAAATGCATTGTAACGAGGGGTTCTTTGAGTTACTGTTTCCTTTCTATCAGCTTGAACCAGTCTAGCCATTCTCCTCTGGCATCAACAAGGCATTTGCACCCACAGAACTGCCGCTCACTGAATATTTTCTTTTTTCTGACAATTCTCTGTAAACTTTAAAGATGGTTGTGTGAAAAAAATCCCAGTAGATCAGCAGTTTCTGAAATATTCAGACCAGCCATGTCTACATGCCTAAATGCATTGAGTTTCTGCCATGCGATTGGCTGATTAGAAAATTGCGTTAACGAGTAGTTGGACAGGTGTACCTAATAAAGTGGCCGGTTAGTGTATATACAGTATATGCACAAAAAATATTAATTGAGTTTATTACATTTTAAGATAACATTTATTTTACATTTATTTTATTTAAGATACATTTTAATGCAAGCAATTTAAATGGGCTGAATTGAAACAAATTAACATTACTTAATTCAACTTGTTTAAATGTAGCCCATATATATTATATATATTGGTACCAAACAGTTACATAAAAAATTTCAATTCCAATGAAACTTAAATACAAAATAATTTTTCCATATGATGTGCCCTAGATGTTGTTTGCAACTGCAGAAAAGATTAGAAGTCATATAAAGGGCATGAATGTGAGTCAATGATGGCAGAACGCTCATTTATAGGTGAATTATGGGCAGCACGCAGATCACCCATTTGACGACCTCTTCAGAGAAACCTTGTCTGGCCTTGATTTCCTCTAACGCAAATCACGCATTAACACGGCGTGCTGAAAGCCTTATCTCCTTACACTTCTCTTCAAGTGTCCTCTCTGCTCGCCAGTCCCTTTTAAAGGGCTTTGACCCTATTGGCGTTTTACATGGGCGGCACGTCCCTTTAATTACTCGCTGGTTTTGTCTCCATGCTCTCCTGCTCGCTGTATCTGCATCGCCAGACGACATGTTGAAAGTCGTTTGTGTTTATGGCTGCCTGTGTGCTTTTATGCTAAACGTTGCGGTCACATTTGTTGAAAATCTACAGCGGCTGTTTAATGCA
Source organism: Danio rerio (assembly GCF_052040795.2). NCBI lineage: Eukaryota > Metazoa > Chordata > Actinopteri > Cypriniformes > Danionidae > Danio > Danio rerio. Next base: position 55,839,865 of record NC_141026.1, on the reverse strand, counting down.
ATCCACGAGTGTTTTACACATCTTTGAAATGTCCATCAAAATGCTGTGTTTCTATGAATAAATATTGCAGCATTTCTGATTTGAACAGACTAAAAGAGATGCATATGCATGTCATTCTGAGTGTAATGTGTTATTGCTGCCGATTTGCTAGACAGAATGTTATCAGCACGAATATGATTTTAACGTTCAAGGTCATTGATGAAATAGTTATTCGTCCTGCCTCATATGTTTTAGAATGTGTTTAATGTACTTTCAACTGCACTGTAAGGTTGTTTGCATTTATATTTGTGTTAATTAATGAAGTTTCACAAACTAATTTCGAGAGGAGCACGTGATATGATTGACTGCCGCTGGCCACTCATCTACTCTCATTAGCTGGCCAATCAGATCGATCCAAACTCACTATAAGTAACTTAGCTAAGAACTACTCCCTTTTCTTCGTTTTCTCGTGGAAACCCCCCATCCACCCCTTCTCCTCCTTTCCTCTTTTGCCGAGGGGAGCTCTCGAGAACACCTGATCTCATACTCCCCTCACATGCTACAGTATATGGACCTGGCGGGAGCCCTCTGCGCTCAACTTTCTCCGAGCTCAGGGTTCTCTCCTGGGACAGCATGCCAAACCTGCTACCTTGCTAACAAGTTGTCAAACAGTATCTAAGTGTGAACTCTTGAAATGATGATGATACCTAACAGTATGATTATATTTTACACAATATTGATAGTCACAATGATTTGGGATAAGGGAATCTCACAAAATCTGTCTAGATCATGTTAAGTGTGTTATGTATGTTACATTTTTATATTTGACCCATTAAAACCTCAGTATGGAATTATACATTATATTCATTCATTCATTCGTTCATTCATTCATTCATTCATTCATTCATTCATTCATTCATTCATTCATTTATTCATTTTCATTTTCATTTGGCTTAGTCCCTTAACCAGTTAAACTCTGCTGCTCATTTGAGATTTCCGCCTGGATTTTGCCTACCCAAATTTGAAAGCTTCCCAAATCCACATGCAGAGGTGTAAATGCAAAAATGTTGTATCATTTTAAAGAAAACTTTTTGAATTTTCATAAAACACTATTGAAAGTGTTTAAAATAACTGTATATGTTGTCTGTGTTATTAAAAAACCTAAATAAAGAGGCGCTTTTTGTATTTTTTTTTTTTTTTTTTAGAAACTCAAAATTGAAAGTGTACCTTTTAGGTTCTGTGTGGTCTAGCGTGCTGTAATTAATTTTGGTGGTTTCTGCACATGTCTGTAATCATAGGAAAAAAGAAAAATGTCTCTACCATAGTCTATGCAAAAGTTATTGTATTCCAACTGATGAGAGGTGCTATACAAGCCACAGGGACCGATCATTGTTTTCATATTTCACTATTCTTTTGTTTGATCAAACATAATTCACTGTGTTTGGACCACATCAGACATTTAAAAGGATTACTTACGCACATCACCTCAAAAACAGAGGAGAAATGGCCCTGAAGCACACAGCATAAGGTAAGAGATGACAGCTGTCTGTGCTATCTGGGGCTGCTTATTGATCATAAATGTATTGTTTTCACTTCTGCGCCATTGAAACATCGAGATTCATTCAACAACTGTTTGATGTGTGAATATAATTCAGTAAAAAGAATGCTAGAACCGTATGAGCACCGGCAAGAGCTTTCATTTGAGCTATAACTTGTACATGTGTCATATATGAACCATATGAAAATGAACAAATGTTCAATACCCAGCTCGGGTATCCAAAATACTGTGTATTTAAGTGTAAATAACTTTTGGACGGTTGAATAAAAACCATAGTGACCCATATGTGCATAAAATATAGATTCTACACTTTCAAACGAAACCACTTGTGGGGGTCTGGTGCAATGCTAGCCCTTTAAATCTCTAAAGTCGATGACGTCATGGACCTGGTACTGGGTCCGCGGAGTTTAACTGGTTAACTATTAGGGGTCGCCACAGCGGAATGAACCGCCATTTACACTACCGGTCAGAAGTTTGGGGTCAGTAGGATTTTTATATCTTTTAAAATAAGCTTTTCCTGCTTACCAAAGCTGCTTTTATTCAATTAAAAATACAGGACAAATTGTAAAATTGTGGAATGTTATTGCACTATAAAATAATGGTTTATCATTTTATTTAATCATTTATTCCAGTGATTTTAAAGATTAATTTTCAGCTTCATTACTCCAGTCTTCAGAGTCACATGATCCTTCAGAAATCACTCTAATATTTATTGTTATTGTTATTATTGTTATTATTATTATTACTATTATTATTATTATTATTATTATTATTATTATTATTATTATTAATGGTAATAGTAATAAAACCAATAATAGCTGGAGTAATAATTTCATTTGAAACTCAGGGCTTTTTTTTATCTCCGGTGTGCGGCTGTGAGGGAAAAAAAATATATATATATATTTTAGAGCCTGCGCATGCGATTTAATTAGGGATGCTCAAAATAACCGATTAACCATTAACCGAAAATGTGCTTTTGTGCTTGAGCGGAAAAAGCGTGTCACGTCAGTCGCACCTTTTTTATTCTTCAATCAAATAAAAGCACTGCAGGGTTTCTGTTGAGGTGACAGCAGGGTTTGTGTTGTCAAGATGACTACGGCGAAATAATAATGATGGAGAAGAGACTTGTGGTCACTGTTTCGAGATATCCAGAGCTGTATTACTTTACAGATCATGAATATCACAATATTATACAAAATTACAATTATAACATCGACAGCAACACGACACAATACGGGTCAGCTGATTCAGTCGTTATCTAGTGACAGACACTTCTTCTTTTTTTCTTGTCAACATAAAAGACAGTGCAGTGCAGTGCGCCTTGCATTTTTGGAATGGATAGGCGTGCTCTTTGGGATTGGCCGCTAAATGTGCAACAAATATTTGTTAGCTCCTGGGACAGTAACACTTACAAACACGCGTGTCTACAGACGTATTTTGCCAAAGAAGCAAAACGAAAGAAGGATATTTCAGGTCACAGTTTGAAACAGATGATTTGAAATCAACCAGCGCTGATGCCGATGGCCTCTGTGCTGCATGAAGCCGTGTCATAAACTTAACAAACAGGCTATTGAGGATTTAGTGTACAACCAACAAACCAACCCTTTTTACATTTGGAAAATGTACAGTTATTAATAGTTCTTATATAATACCAGTATTTAAAATAGCCCATGTGGTCTACATACTATGAGAAAGCAGTTATTTAAATTTTTTTTGTAAATATTTACCATGATGAACAGAATAATTTTCTTTAAAAAAAAAAAAACATAAAAAAAAAAAACTGACCCCAAACGTAGTGTGTTCCAGCATATGTTAAACACAGTGGATGCTCTTTCTAGTCGCAACCTTGTATTGGGAAATTGTAAGTTATATAAATCTTATAATAAAAAAAAAGTTTCAATTTTTTTGTAATAACATTAAATATACTATATAAGGATATTCAAATAAATGTGTGCTACATATACTTGCAACCCTTTTCTGGTTACGTATGATAAATATTGTTTAAATGCATATTTATATTTCTAAAGGAAAGAAAAAAAAACAATATTAATGATTGACTCTTAATAATATAAATGACTTAATTATTAGATAGTTATTATAAAATGTGTTTATGTGTATATATTTATGTATATTTATAAATAAAATACATTTATACTACATGTAATTTTTATATCCTAAAATATTTTATATAATCTAAATAAATAAATAAAAATTAATAAAAAATACTGATAATAATGAAATAATAATTTGGGACTTAATTCTTTCCTCGCTACCGAAAAGATTTTTGTCATGTATGGCATGTTTTTTTTTTTGGAAAGAATAAAATACTCAGACTTGTAACTTGTAACAGGATACAAATTGATGCAAAACAGTGTCGTCTTTGACAAAATGTCTATTTCCATTTCCTTTAACTAGTATTTTAATTTTATATTTTCTTTAATTAGAAGCACAGATTCTGTTCATTTTTTATTCGTTATACTATTTATAGCTCAAACTTTTAAGATTGAAAATGGCACAAATAATCCTAAAAATAGATGTTCAGGGGAAATATAAATAAATAAATGCTTTTTTTGTCTGATTGAAACCCGACAGTTTCAGCAGCGGTTTTCTGTCTTTTCCTCAGTCCATGATAACCTCCTGTGAACACCAATCTCTAGCGGTTTTCTTCTAGTTGGCTCAGGAACAGCCGTTATCAAGAGCGAGTGATCCCTGCAGATCCTTAGCTTTCACCCTAGAGTTCTGTGTCGATTGTTGGAGGATTGGATAGTGTGCCCTTGGACTTAGTTTTGTAGGACAGTCACTCCAGCAGAGAGAAGCAGCAGGGCTGGATTTCTGTCTGATTGTGAACCCAAATCCTTCGGTAACCCTTTGCAGTCTTATGGGCTTTAACAGCCTTTCTGAGGTCTTCTCAAATGTTCATACTACTTTTAAACAGAATTTGTGAAGATCTGATTGTAAACAATGTGAGTCAAGGTCAAAAGCGTCTGCTAAATGACTAAATGTAAATGTAAATGCACTTGAATGGTGACGCCAACCTAATTTCAACAAGTACGACATGGTTCTGGATTAACATGTGTTGATTCTGGAACAACATTCCAACCAGCCAATCAAAATTGACCATTTGCTAAGCCCCGCCCTCCTTAGTTACTGTGGCTACGCCTGTCAAGCTTTCCTGCAAGTCTTTTTCAATGTGCATGCGCCGGTGTCAGATATTCGGGATATAATTAGTCATTTTTGGCCAACAGGTGAGATATCTGAGAAAGCCAGACAAAAATGGACTTTAGCTTTTACATAGTTCATTCATAGAAAGTACAGGCAGAAAGAGGAGATGTTGTAATATTGGCCTTAAAATGGTTTTAAAAAGATAAAAACTACTTTTATTCTAGGCAAAATAATCTACTTTCTTCAGAAGAAAAAAATATTATAGGAAATACTGTGGAAAAAATCCTTACTCTTGCATCACAAATCGCATACTTATGACATATTTGACATAATTTCATAGTCCAAATAGGGCAAGTAGTGCATTTTGCCAAGTTATGCAAAGAAATAATGAGTTAAACATATATGTTTTAATACATTTATTTGAAACATGCTTTGCAGTGTAGTTTATTTATAAAAAATCATACTGCTATTGTGAAATAATTGATAATTTCAGATTAGATTTTAGCAGCTGCTCCTGCGGGAGTGCAGATAATTCTAAAGAGCTCGCACGCTTTCATTTCAGCAGGGTGTATTTTAAGACCATTTTTGAAGATAAAGCCAGACATTGGATTCAAATAAAACATCCCGTCAGTGGACGAGGAGCTCAGATCTGATTTATCAAAAGATTCCTCGTGTGTTAATTGCGTCCCTCGGGGGGGTATAATAGTGAGCAATTAAAGGCAGATCAGACCTGTCGTTTCACCAGCGGGATGCACATCTGGTAGGCCTTCCTCAGCCTCCTCCTCTTCTTGTCTGGGTTTGCAAACTTCATGTCAAATGGCGGATCAGATGAATATTCGTAAAGCAGCTCATTTCAATGTTCTTTTGCGGTTTGATTTGAACAGTATGTGGCCATCAATTCAATTATGTTTTCACTTAAGAAGGATAAGAGAGAAGGGAAAAAAGCTAGTAGGGAGGATTTGGGGTGGGATTTGTTTTGTCATGTCATGGGAGTGTATGTGCATATTTTTAAGATTTAAGATGAGTGAAATAAATAGATATTTTGTTAAAGTTTCTATAAACTGCTATATAAGAGCTAACTTAAAATTAAAAACCCTGGAATTGTAAGACTTTATTGAAATTGTGTTTGTTACTGACATTGATACATAATTTTGTGGTTATTTAAGAGATATTTCTAAATATATTTGATACATTTTTACAAATTTTTAGAATGAAAATGTGTGTATTTGTCTAGTATTGTTATTTATAGGGGAAAAATGTGGCTAGTAAAATGTTAAATCATGATGAATTTTTTTTCTCAGCCTGGACAAAAATAAATATATCAAGAAAAGTTTGTATGGGACATTTCAGCTCAAAAAAACACAAATAAGGGTTTTAAAATTCTTTGAAACTGCCCCTTTTAGGCTTTGATCCAAAATTGTGCCATTTTGGTGACTGTCGCTTTACATTCAAATAAGATTGTGCTCTTTTCAAAAGAGGGCGGAGCCTGTATGTCAGCATAGTGGCACATTTAAAAACAAGACTAAGGTCCCGATTGTCACTAATGGGCGGGGCTTGCTCCCTCTGATGACACGTAGAAAGGGAGAATGTCAATCAAAGTGTTTCTGCAGACTGTTTTTATTAAGTGGGATTATAAAAAAATAAAATGAATAGTTTGAACGTTAAAAGCTGGTTATATTCAAAGACTTTGGCCACACAACTGTGTTTAAACCCCTTATAAAAGTGATTTTTGCATAATAGGTCCCCTTTAAACAAAAACTCCAAAAATACACTCAGCGGCCACTTTATTAGGTACACCTTAATCGTACCGGGTTAAACCCGTAAAACCTCTTTTTTGCCTTCAGAACGGCCTTAATCCTTGATGGCATAGATTTAACAAGGTACTGGAAATATTCCTGAGATATTTTGGTCCATATTTGCATAGTGTGAATCTCCCATTAAACCACATCCCAAAAGTACTCTACTAGATTGACATCTGGCGACTGTAGAGGCCATTTGAGTACAGTGAACTAATTGTCATGTTCAAGAATCTAGTCTGAGATGATTTGTTCCCCAATCTGATGCTAGGTTTGAACTGCAGCAGGTCATCTTGACCATGTCTACATGACTAAATGCATTGAGTTGCTGCCATGTGATTGATTGGCTGATTGGAAATTTGTGTTAACAAGCAGTTGGACAGGTGTGCCTAATAAAGTGGCCGGTGAGTGTATGTTTAAAAATGTACATGTTTATTTACTTTTATTTAAAAAATGTCTGGTAATTTAAAGCCTTTTTCATTTTGTTGTAAAAAATAATGACAGATTAGTTCATGCAGTTCATATTTTTACACTACATGGTAGTAAGACGGGTTGAAAAAGCCATTTCATATCCACTTTTTTTGCAACATTTTCAAACCCTTCCCGACCACCACGGCCATTCCATCATTAGCTGTCCACAGAACTGAAAACTATCCAATCCCAGTATACATTATGGTCGACGCCGGTCCAGTTCTCTCACTCACTCATGTCTCATTGCTCAGCTGAATAAATCACTCTAAACTGAATTTAATGGCTTCATATCTGAACGGGTTTCTATGGACTGCGCCTGGGATATTTCCTTAACTTTATTGACTTAGCCCCACAAGGGCAGCGGCTGCGCGTTTAGAATTCATTTGACATTTGAGGTGGCAGGGGACTCGTTTGGTGACATTTCACCGCCATTTACAGAAATGCGTCCAGCTGAATTCAAAGATAAGAAACGCTGCGATTACATCGGCCTTTTCACATATTGTCCAAGGACACATTTGTATGTAATTTTACCAACTGACCCATACATGCTCCGTAGGTGGAATAAAATCCCCCAAATCCCTTCATGAAAGCAGCAGCTGCTCTCATTGCCATCTAAAGTCACCTTTCATGAATTTTCACACATTTTTAGAAGGAAAAATACATACTTTGGGCAGTATTTAGAGTACAATGGATCAAAAATATGGTCTGTAAGAAAATAAAGTCACTATTAACATCTTTTTTTCTTCAAGACAGCAGTGAAAGAGCAAACAAACAGTTTTTCTATGCTTCTTAGATGTTTATTTCTCAGTCAGTGTCAGATTTTCAATCAAATTCTCTTGAAATCAAATGATCTGAGCTACTTTTTCAACATTCATAATATAATAGCTCTACACTAGATGGATGAGTGTTCGTATTCTTATATCTTTAGTCTGTGCTGTTTCAGTCAATATATACATTAAACTTCGCTAGATATTTTATAGCACACCTTCAATAATTGAACCACCTTTGTGTTCTGTTGTTTTTGAAATATTTAATATGATTCTCAAGAGGTGTACAAAATATCTATGTTTTCATAGCGACAATAGTATATGCAATAATGTTAAATGGATAGTATATGCAATAATGTTAAATGTATAGTATATGCAATAATGTTAAATGTATAGTATATGCAATAATGTTAAATGGATAGTATATGCAATAATGTTAAATGTATAGTATATGCAATAATGTTAAATGTATAGTATATGCAATAATGTTAAATGTATAGTATATGCAATAATGTTAAATGTATAGTATATGCAATAATGTTAAATGTATAGTATATGCAATAATGTTAAATGTATAGTATATGCAATAATGTTAAATGTATAGTATATGCAATAAATTAAATGTATTTACAGTATGTGTCAAGCAATTGTGTGTTGTAAGAATAGGTTGTTTATCCAAATGTGACTTATCAAATAGGGCATTACTATCTTTATACCCACCTCTCCAGTAATTTCTGTTATGCTATTGGCTGGACCAGCCCAAAGTAGAGTCTAGAGCTGAAAATAAATATAAATAGCAGTATAGTAGAGACAAAGGCGGAAAATGACAACAATGAATAAGAATGCCAAGGATTTCAGTGATTCATAGTGTTTTGAAGTAGTTTGTAGCCTGAATTATATTCAATTTGACCAGCAAAACATTTATTACCTGTTTATTTTACGATGATCTATTCATTCATTTATTAATTTTTTTTAACTACATGTATTAATTAGGGGTTGCCACAGTGGAATGAACTGCCAACTTATTCAGCATATGTTTTACACAGCGGATGACCTTCCAGATGTAACCCAGTACTGGGAAACACCAATACCCTCTAATTCACAAACATACACTACAGTCAATTTAGCTTATTCAATTCACGTTTACAGGCGAGGCAGTGGCGCAGTAGGTAGTGCTGTTGCCTCACAGCAAGAAGGTCGCTGGTTTGAACCTCTGCCTAGTTGGCGTTTCTGTATGGAGTTTGCATGTTCTCCCTGCCTTCGCGTGGGTTTCCTCCGGGTGCTCCGGTTTCCCTCACAGTCCAAAGACATGCGGTACAGGTGAATTGGGTAGGCTAAATTGTCCGTAGTGTATGAGTGTGTGTGTGAATGTGTGTGTGGATGTTTCCCAGAGATGAATTGCGGCTAGAAGGGCATCTGCTGCGTAAAAACTTGCTGGATAAGTTGGCGGTTCATTCCACTGTGGTGACTCCGGATTAATAAAGGGACTAAGCCTACAAGAAAATGAATGAATGAATGTATTCACCTTTACCCGGAGCACCCGGAAACCCATGCAAACACAGAAAGAACATACAAACTCCACACAAAAATGACAGCTAAATGGGGCTTAAACCAGTGGCCTTCTTCCTGCAAAGCAATTTGTATTTGATCATATATACTGTATATATGGCTTGTTTCTCTGTCAGTCAAACTTCTGGGAAGTAGGAAGTAACTTCTGTGACTGTTCGATAGCAATGACTGCAGACGGTCAAAACACTCGGCTTTGTTTAGATTTTAGTAACTATAACTTTGACTTTTATTCAGTTTGTGGTCTCATTTTATCTGTAACACTGTAAGCTATGACATAGACTTGCCTTTTACGACAAAGACACCGTTTTTGCATGTAAATACCATGGTCAAGCAATGTAAACATTGACATGTGGAAAAACAGGAGAAGGGTATAGACGGAGGTCGGAGCCAGCTCCAAGTGGGTGGGCCTTGGAGCTCCAAGTGGGCTGTGCAAACCTTATTTAGTCGTATTTAGAGTTTAATATTGTGCTTTATGAATGTGTACGCCTAACCCTAAACCCAACCACACAGTAACCTGTTGTGTTTTATGAACGTCTACACCTAAACCCAACCTCACAGTAAACTGATAAACCCAACCTACTTGTGGTTTAAGTCCCTCCCACTTGGAGGTCACCCAACCTACTTGCGGTGTAATCCCTCCCACTTGCAGCTCTCCAGGCTGCAGCGATACCTACTTGAAAAACAGAGCCTCTGTGCGTCCTCGTCGGGGCACTGGCTAATCTCGCTTGTGTCATTTTGGTTTTTCATGTGTGACTGTGCAGACTTTACATTTTATCTCTTCGCCATGTTTTTGGTCTACACAACTATTGGACCATTTTTGAAGGCACAGTGAGATTTGCTTGTTTGTTTTTTATGAAAAAAGGAACATTTTGTATTTTTTCTCCCATGTTTTTGTGACTAAAATTAAACAAAATCATTTATTAGTTATTTTTGTATACCAGTGCAATTCCATGCATGCATCATGGTTTGTCTCATTTGTATATTTATTTCACAAACACTTTCTGGAGAAACATCTAAGGCAAAGTCGCTATTAAATAAAGCACAATTAATGGCTCCATAAAGCCTTTGGAGCTATATAATCTTCCTCATGGGATTGCGACATCATGCATTTTGATCAGGCGGTTTGATTGTGTGTCGTGGCGCAAACATCATTATTACTTTTGATTAGCTTGAGGTTTCTGACTAATGGTGTTTTGGATTTGATTATGATGCCATCCATTTCTATTTGCGGTCATGCTACGAGTTATATCTTAATTCAGTCTGACTTCTTTAAAGATTAAGTCTATGTTTGGGCCCCTGTGCGTATGGACAATCATAAAAGGCATGCCTCAGTCTTCTGCCCAGAGAGGATTAATGATGAATCACTGAGGTATCATCTGCTTTTTTTATTATTTGTGAGTTCTGGGTAAGTATGTTTCGGTATAAATTAAGTAACTTAATCCACATGAGAAAAAAGGGCTTTCGGGTGCTTCAGTAATGAAGAACAATTAGGAGCAACATCTAAACATGCTCTTGTTCTTAATCACACACACTTTAATTTTAGCTAAACCTTGAGTAAAAGCCCTCAGGCTGCAGACTCTCACACTAGAGCCAGAGAGAGATGGGAACGAGATGAGAAATTAATAACTGAAGGAAACTTTAGTGGTGTTTTCCTGTGCAAAACACACTGTTATGATGCTAGAGGGTTGTGGGTACTTTCTAGGACATACTAGGTAGTTGTTATGGTGTTGTAATGTAATGTGTTTTTATTTAGCTCATTTATTGTGTTGGGTCATACACTGAAAGTGCTTCACGATCATGAGGGGATCGTGGTGATGGTGTGGATCCCTCCACACCACCACCACTGTGCAGCTTCCACTTGTGGCCTGTTTTCATTGAGTGGTACGGTATAATAAGGTACGTTACGGTTTTATGGCTGTTTCCACTGTAAAATAGCTTGTTTCCACTGAGTCGTACTGTACGGTTCGATTCGTGTTTGGTACCCTTTCGACAGGGTGTCAAAAAGTGGTACAGTCCAAACCAAATCGTTCTGTACTACTTTTTGGCACCCTGTTGAAAGGGTACCAAACACAAGAAATTGTACCAAAAGTTGGAGCTACAAGCGCAGCTGAACGCTGATTGGTTACAGAGATACTGTATGTCACAAGCCCGTGGAGCTAGCCAGAATGAAAACAAAGGAACTGCCATGTTTTAAATACACAGCTGAGAGATTACATCGTAATGCTATATGCATATAATAACGAGCCATGGATTTATTTATTGTATTTATTTATTTATAATTTTTTTAAACAGGAAAAAACTAAGGGCTCTATTTTGACGGTCCATGCGCAAAACGCATAGCACAGGGCGCAAATGCTTTCAGGACGTGTCAGAATCCATATTTGCAAATTTAAGGACGGGAAAATCTGTTTTGCGCCGTGGCGCATGGTCTAAAAGGGTTGAGTTTATTTTCTTAATGTGTTGAAGGTGTGTTTTGAGAATAAACCAATCAGAGTCTCATCTCCCATTCCCTTTAAGAGCCAGCTGCGTCGCGCCATAAGCGCATTTGCTATTTACATGACATAAAGTAAGTTCACTTTCGCTTTTGCTCTTGTGGATAGGGACACCTTTACGCACAGACATCAATTAGCCTACAAATAATTCATTTTGTTTGTTAAGCGCAAAGATTTGTTTCAAAACTATTTCTAAATTCAGTTGTAATTTCCAGCAAACAATAATAACAAAGTGTGCTGAAAATACTGAATTATTTCCAAATACACGTGCTGTCCCCGATATGGTCTAAAACCTGACAGGTGGACAAATATAAATATGGATATAATAAATAATACTGCTAATAATAATAATAACATTATACAAAAGCAAATTGAATGAACTGAAAAAGCTTCCCGAGATGAAGAAAGTATGAAGGCAGTGGTTTTTAAATTTGTGTAGGCTAGAAATTAATATTTTTTGTAATATTTTAATCATTTATATTTATATCCGATATATATCCTTATTATATATATCCTTAATATATTATATATTTTTCATATTTAAAGATATTTGCGTAATGCTCTACATCTTGTGTGTAGTGTGTAAGCCAGGCGCACTTTGCGCCAGACAATAGACCGACTTTGTTCTGGTCCAAAGAACAGACTATTTACAGTTTCTTAAAATAGCAACGCGCCAAAACACGCCTGCTTTTTTAGACCAAAACGCCTATGGGCGCACATACGAGCGCAAATGCATTTGCTATTTAAACAGTGTGCCGCAACACCTCAAAATGACCCCTGCGCCGAGGTGAAAGTAGCAAATTACAATTGCGTTGCGTCTTGCGCCACATTGCGCCGGGTGTATGATAGGGCCCTAAAAGATAATCTGGCCTGACTCAGCATGAATGCTGTTTTTCAGCAGGTTCCTGCTCTGCAGAACATAAAAACAGACAGACATCTCATCCATCAACACAGTACAAACAATCACCAAACATATAAAATAGAGAAAAGCAGGCTACTATCTCAGTGGCTACAGCGATAGCTGACCATCAGATGACGAGCTTGGGATTTTTTAAAAACTCTCAGTGTTGGTATTGTTTTTAGATGTTGTGGGATCTCATTCCAGGCTTTTGTGAAAGCATAAAAGAAAGATCTCTGTCCATAACAGTTTTTAAAAGCCGGTACTGGCAAACATCCATTTATTAGATCTGGTGGAACGATCAGTCCTGGTGTTGAGTTTTGGTACCAATGCACAAAGGGCTGCTGAGGTAGAGCTATATAAAATTTGATAGTACAGTTTAATACCTGCGTTCATGTAGTTTTGAAATGTTAAAGCATTAGAAAGTGATAAAGCAAAACAGTGATGTGTCCATCCAGAAAGTCTGTTGTGGATCGTATAGGCCCTATTGTACAGTCTAGCTATTGGCTCCAAGATTTTGTTTGTTGTGAGAGACCAAACAGGCAAACAGCAAGACAAGGTAGACAAGATATTGGCATGCAGATAAGTTTCTAAAACAGAAAAAGACAAATTTGTCCTAATTTTGCCATAAACAAATAGCTTTTGTTTCAGCTTTTTATAAACATTGTGAACATGGTTACAATAAAAGAGGTGAGAGTCCAGACTGATTCCCAAACATTGATATGTGGATACAATGGGAAGTTTTTGATTTGAGAAAGTGAAGGGATGGGATATGATTAATTTTCTTCTAGGTGAATAAAAGTACATACACTCTGTTTTCTTAACATTAATAGTCAAATGATCGTCTTGCAGCCACTCATGTAAATGCTGAAGATCTGTATTTCTGTATCCCAAGCTCAAACAAACCTTGTCGTTGTCTTGATGTACAGCAACAAAGCTAAGAAGAACAAAATCTGCCATGTCCTGTTGTTGTTACGAGGCCGTCTAAAAGTGCAAGCGGTTTTCACCTTTTTTTTCAGGGAGCTTTCGTACGCATCTATATTTGATATAGCAAACTTCTTGAGCTGATGATAATGATGTATGTGTGATTGTTGAAGTGTCTCCATCATCTGATCCTTTCAGAGAAGAAAAGGACAAACACGAGAGTGAAGCACGAAAAAACAAAGATCGACAAAGGAGAAAATTGTTTCAGCAACTTGAATTATGAACAAACTGCTACGCTTATAATCGGCTTTTTGGACTATTATGAATTTGGAATGACAGAATTACTCTAACAGAGGTTACATGTGCTGGTAAAGATTACAAACACAGATAAGAGGTTTGTGCTGACTGTGGGCTATGTGTTGCGTGTTGTTTTTGAAGCCAAATAAGGACTAAATGTATGTTGTGTGTAGTTTTTCTGTAATTGGTAACATAATGGAGACTGTAAGGGTCTGTATGTGTTCATATATGTTGCATTTATTTATTTAATATAATCACAGACATTACAGTAGGCTGTTTCGCATTGATCATTTATACACAAGTATTTATATGTATAAAGCATCTGTTTTGTGAGAAGTGCTTCTCATATGATTTGTAAACGACCTGTACAGCTTTACTGTAGACATTTATTCAAGCGAGAATGACGTCAACTGAAACTTTCTGTCGTACATCAAAGCCCACCAAAAGGGTGCCCTTGGTAATGGAAACACAAGCCTGATAAAGGTAACCCGTACTGACCCATACCGTACCATTCAGTGTAAATGAGCCAAAAAGGTACCAAAAAGTGAACCCCACCGTATCACTTTTTGGGTATCCTTTCCAAAGGGTACCTAGCACAAGAAAAGTGAACCAAAAGGTGGAGCAAGACGCTCAGCTGAACGCTATTGGTTTACAGAAATACATCATTAGCCCACAAGTAGGAGAATGAAAGCAAAGGAAGCCTAATTTTCAAATACACAGCTGAGACTATACAACATAATAATATTTGCATATAATAACGAGTCATGGTCGACCCTAGCTCAAACAAACCTGGTCATCGTCTTGATGAACAGCCACAAAGCCAAGAAGAAGAGCATAATCTGCCCTGTGCAATGTCGTTGTTTACAATGCTGTCTAAAGCGCAAGCGGTTCGCTTTCTTGCATGCGCTCGGCGCGTGTCTATGCGCGTGTCTCGGCGCGTGAGTTGATGATAATAACGTGATTATTGTAGTGCTTCTGACGTCCCATCCTTTCAGAAATGAACAAACGCAAGAGTGAAGTGCAAAAAAAAACTAAGAAGAAGATGGAAAAAACAAAGAAGCAAATGATTGTTTCAGCAACCTAAAACATGAACAAACTGCCCTGTTTAACTGTTATCATCACCTTTTGGACTATTATAAACTCAGAATGATGGAATTGCTTTCTAACAAGATGTTACATGTGCTGCTGAAGATTAAAATCACCAGCACATGTAAATAGATGAGAGGTTTGCACTGACGATGGGCTATATTTCGTCTTGTTTTTGAAGCCAAGTAAGGACTAAATGTATGCTGTGTGTAGTTTTTCTCTAATTGGTATCATATAGAAGAATGAAAGGGGCTGGATGTGTTCATTTATGTCCCAATTGTTTATTTATTTTATATAATCGCAGACGTTACAGTAGGCTATTTCGCACTCATTGATCTGCAGTTATAATCAAATCCTGTTCATTGTTAGTAATGGACATTTATACACAAATATTTATGTGTATAAAGCATCTATTTTGTGAGAACACACCCAAAACCTGTCACCCTCCCCACCCCCCCGCCCAATATAGGTGTAGTGGAGAGACAGTGATACAGCCAATTCAGTGGATAAGGGATGATTACATCCCTACTCTTCACGAGAAGTGCAATGAGATTTTTAATAACCACAGGGAGGTCAGGACCTCGGTTTAATGTCTAATCGAAAAGACGGCGCTCACTGACAGTATAGTGTTCTCTTCACTATTCTGGAGCATTAAGACTCACACAGACCGCATGTTGAGTGCTCCCTGCTGGCCTCACTAACACCACTTCCAACAGCAACCTAGTTGTTCCATGTGGTCTCCCATCCAGATACTGTCCAGGCTCAGCCCTAAATAGCTTCAGTGAGTAACCAGACTTGAGCTGCAAGGTGACATGGCTGTGTTGTAGGAAATTACGAAGGCATTCTATAGTAGTTGCTACAATGCTGTTGTTGTTTCTAGGGTATTGTGGGAAGGTTGCTAAGGAGTTCTAGGGTATTGCTAGGTTGCTTTAGTTGGTTGCTAAGGTGGGCCGTCTCTAGGATATATTTATTTTGTTTTGTAGGTGATTGCTAAGTAACTGTATGTTCCCTGTAAAGCATTTATACATGGCCACACACTGCTGGTATTGTGACTGTGCTGAAGAAATAAAGTGCTGGTCAGAGGACAGACACAAAAAGCCATTTGATTATTGTACTCTAGTAAATGAGAAATAATTGCAGTGCTTTTATAGTTTGTCACCATAGACCTTATTTACCCGCAAAACAAGCACACAACTATATATAGACTTTTCTATTTGATACTCTCTAGTAATGCTGGGTTATTCCAACCCACTTCTAGGTGAAATAAGGAGTAATCCAACTGCTGGGTTAATTTTTGAAACTGAATTTATAGGACAAAATTTAATCCAATGTTTTGGTAAGTCCATATTTTACTTAATTTGCGTTAAAATAACCCATCATTTCTAAGAGTGTATATTTCCGCTATTGTGGTCATACTATATTTCTGTGGTGTTAACTCTTTTCTCACCAGGATTAAAAAAAAAGCCAGCTACAGCAAGCATTTTTTATATTTTTCCATCTATGTTTTATAATTCTCTGATTTTTTTTCTGCTATGAGAATTAGTGATGGGAAGTTTGGATAATTTTACTGACTCTGACCCTTTGAGAATTATTTTAGTGAGTCATTTTGTTCAATTTGTTGAAATATTATTAAAATGTTACGAGTTGCTTCTGAACACATCTACAACTATCCCAAACATTTATCACACTACAAACAATCCATAACCAGAGTGCTATAAAAATCGGTCACACTTTATTTTGATGGTCCGTTTGTTGAATTTAAGTTACATTGCATCTACATGCCAACTAATTCTCATCAGATTATAAGTAGACAGTTAAGCTGCGGTCACACTGGGCTTTTTCTCTCATAGACTTCCATTCATATGCACGCGAATGCGTCAGACTAGAAACGCAGGGACATGCGTCAAGTTTCGCAGATTGCTTCGGTGCAAAGTTCAAGATTGCTGAACTCTGACCTGCGAAATGGCATCACTAGACTGTGTGAGACCAATCGAGGATCAAAACATGACCTCTCTGGACAGGATTTTAAAATATGGAGCAATCGCTCGCTTTTTAAATGTCTAATCATCTTGTTTAGTCCCGCCCCTTTTCGCAGTGCCATACGATTGAATTTTGCAAACTTAAGCTGCGGTCACATTAAAGTTTGAGAATGCGATATTCTGTGCACTTGCACTCACTTGCCATTTTATTAGGTACACCTTACTACAGGGTTGGACCCTCGTTTGCCTTCAAAACTGCCTTAATCCTTTGTGCCATAGCTTCAACAAAGTACTGGAAATATTTATCAGAGATTTTGTTCCATATTGACATGATAGCATCACACAGTTGCTGCAGATTTGTTGGCTGCAAATCCATGATGCGAATCTCCTGTTCCAACACATCCCAAAGGTGCTCTATTAGATTGAGATCTGTTGACTGTGGAGGACATTTGAGTACAGTGAACTCATTGTCATGTTCAAGAAACCACTCTGAGATGATTCACGCTTTGACATGGTGTTTTATCCTGCTGTAAGTAGCCATCAGAAGTTCGTGAAAATCCCAGTAGATCAGCAGTTTCTAAAATACTCAGATCAGCCCGTCTGGCACCAATACCCATGCCACATTCAAAGCCACTTAAATAACCTTTCTTTCCCATTCTGATGCTCGGTTTAAACTGCCGCAGATCGTCTTGACCATGTCTAGTTGCTGCCATGTGATTGGCTGATAGGAAATTTGGATTAACGTGAAATAAAGCGGCCTGAGAATATATTTGTTTTAAATAACTTTTAAATAAAATTTCTTTCTAAAGTCTGACACACTGGTACACAAATAGCCAGAAAATGTACTTTATTTAACTCAATTCTTGAATAACTGGATACTTTTAACAATATGCTTTATCGAATAGAAATAGCAGAATTAACTGCCTGATATTACCACTTACTCTATATGAATTGAACAGGTTTTGTATAAAGACTTTGCTTCTTAGATTGCCTCAATGTTCTCCCATATAAAAGGGAACACTAATTGTAGGGACTTAGTTTTGAGTGGCTACTAGGGTGCTTTGTGGGGTTGATAAAGCCTAGTTCACACTACAGGATTTTAAACATCAGCAGATCGCTGTGCTGTTCACACTACATGACTTGACTTTGTGTCTTTTGATCTCTGTGGTGTTCACACTACGCAACACTCCGTGAACGATCCACAAGAGGGGGGTCACACACTACATGATCTGACAACATCTCATTCCCCATCAGCTCATTCAAGCTACCAAACCACAGCCAATGAAAATTTGAGGGAGGAGTCGTCAGAAAAAAGCTGAACACTATTGGCTGCTTGTGTGCTGATTACATCACTGACAGCTTTTCAAGCTTTGGAGAAAGCATTTAAAAACATCGTCAAATCAGCTGATTTATGAGTGGATTAATCACTCATCTGCAAGGTTTGAGTGGATAGATACACAGAGAGTTTTTAATTTTTGTAATTTTATAACTCTTTGAAATAAAACTAACATATTTATAACACCCTGCCGTTTTCTAACTATCAGTGTATTTCTTTCTGACATTGTTATTTTTTTTATTACAAAACAGTAAAGAACTGAGCATTTCTGCCTTAAATTACCATATTGGTCAAAATGACTGCATGCATGTCTGATACTTTTCGCTGTGACTTTAAATAAGTGTGCATTTTCTTGCCTGGCAACTTCCTGCTAACATAAACAAAACTTTCTGATGGCAAAAACATCAATTTACTTCAGATATCTTTCAAAACAGCATATTCTGTGCTGTTAAAAAGCTCCTGTTTGAAAGTGAAAATGAAAGCCAAGCCTTTAAGTGTTTTAGTATCTTAACTACATATTTATAGGCTGTATTACCAAAAAAAATATTATATTTTTAGGGTAATGGTGTCATTAAATATGATGCCAGACAGTCAAAGCTTAATTTTAATATCTCAATAATAGCTTTGAATGTAAATATGTTGTGACAATATGGCGTTTCATATGAGAACGATCAGAATGAGCAGTATGATAATTCTAATAGTTACAGAATTCTAGTTCCACTGTTAATATATCCTACTCTCATGTCTGTGCTAACGCAGAATGAAGCGAGTGCACTGATGCCCATTCTGACCAATCACAGATGTTTCTGCTGAGCTCCTGAACACACAGGCACGCGGCTCATGCTGATATGCTCTCTCATTGGCTGTAGCTCGTCACTACATCTGACCACACGTGGGGTTGAGTCGGCCGACTGCTCTGGAATATTTAGCATGCTGAATGTTGGATTTCCGTCTGCGAGGTGTCGGCGACGCGTCAGCGAGCCTCGTTGATGCGTTGCTCAGTAGTTCACACATAAAGAGCGGCGAGCGCCGAGCACCCGCAGATTTCTTCCCGATCACAGCCCGGTCTGTCGGCGAGCTCGTTAACTTCCAAATCGGGCTCAAATCAGGCTTAAGATCCTTTAGTGTGAACTAGGCATAAGGTGTTCTAGGTGCTTGTGATGTTATGTAAGGTATTGTAGATTCTGATGGTCTTATTTACTAGGATTAGTGGTGCAAATTAAAATCATCAAAGGCGGCGACACCAAAGCTCCAAAAATACAAATTTATTAAATTAAAAAAGCTGACACAAATTGTGTAACGTTTCAAGCCACACGGCTCTTCATCAAGCCGTGTGGCTCGAAACGTTACACGCTTTGTGTCAGCTTTTTAATTTAATAAATTTGTATTTTTGGAGTTTTGGTGTTGCCACCTTTGATGCCTTTGATAATTTGCACCTTTTGCGTTTTTTGGCTGAGCACCCAGTTAAGAGGGATGTGCGTGCTTTTGTACAGTTTTTCACTAGAATTAATGATACCATAAAAGTCAATATGTTGTTTAATACTGAGGAGCAAATTCAAATCTCATGCCAAGTATGCACAGTAGTAGTGATGGTTTACGAAGCAGCATTAATAATACAGTGAGTCAATAGAGGAGAGAGGATAAAACGTGGGCTGTCGATAGATTGTGCTCACGTTGATGGACAGATGACGACCTTCATCAGCAGAGCAGGAAATAGAGGAGTGATTAGCATGATGAGCTCAACACACACATACACCTCCCAGCTATCAGTACAATCAGCTCACAAGGGGAGTCTTTGAGGGTTGTAGCCGTGAGAGTTTGTGTGTCAAACTCAATCAAAGACAGCCTGAAGTGTGTGTTTGTCATCTGTGTGTGTGTGTGAACTTGTGTGTCACAGCTGGTTTCCTGTTTCCACCTTCTCTACATTAATTAGTTATCAGCTCTATCCAAGGAGCTCAGAAGTAATTGGCAGATTACAGCACAATTTTCCTTAATTGCATCCTGTGTTGTGACATTGACTTTAGGCGCATAACTAACCCACCCACACCCGAACCCAAACCTCCATCAGCTCCCTGTCCTCCCGTTTGCTGCATTGTTATTATATAATGTTAAAACAATGTGTTTAGGGGGATTTTAGTGGCGCATAACCCACCCACCCACACCTGAACCTCCATCAGTCCCTCGTCCTCCCGTTTGTGTCATTGTATTACATTAAAACAATGTTTTCAGGTGGATTTTGGGGGTTTTATGTTTGCATTGCTATCCAAGTCTTAAAGTCTTCGGGCCCTATCATACACCCGGCGCAATGTGGCACAAGACGCAACGCAATTGCTATTTGCTACTTTCACCTCGGCGCAGGGGTCATTTTGAGGTGTTGCGCCACACTGTTTAAATAGCAAATGCATTTGCGCTCGTATGTGCGTCCATAGGCGTTCTGGTCTAAAAAAGCAGGCGTGTTTTGGTGCGTTGCTATTTTAAGAAACTGTAAATAGTCTGTTCTTTAGACCAGAACAAAGTCGGTCTATTGTCTGACGCAAAGTGCGCCTGGCTTACACACTACACACAAGATGTAGAGCAATACTCAAATATCTTTAAATATGAAAAAGATATAATATATTAAGGATATATATAATAAGGATATATATATAGGATATAAATATAAATGATTAAAACATTACAAAACATATTAATTTCTAGCCTACATGAATTTAAAAACCACTGCCTTCATACTTTCTTCATCTCGGGAGGCTTTTTCAGTTCATTCAATTTGCTTTTGTATAATGTTATTATTATTAGCAGTATTATTTATTATATCCATATTTATATTTGTTTTATTAAAAACAAGCTTACATTTGTCCACCTGTCAGGTTTTAGACCATATCGGGCATAGCAGGTGTATTTGGAAATAACTCAGTATTTTGAACACACTTCGTTATCAATGTTCATTTATTAGTTTGCTGGAAATTACAACTGAATTTAGAAATAGTTTTGAAACAAATCTTTGCGCTTCAAAAACTAAATTAATTATTTGTAGGCTAATTGATGTCTGTGCGTAAAGGTTTCCCTATCCACGAGAGCAAAAGCGAAAGTGAACTTACTTTACGTCATGTAAATAGCAAATGCGCTCATGACACGACGCAGCTGGCTGAAACTGTAGTGCGTGTGCCGAGGGGAAATTCTTCTAGCAACACCGGACAACAGCTCATCAAACTGGGCTCAGCTCAGGCGGAAGCACCGCTGAAAGCTTCCGTCATCCAGGTATAGTTTCTGGAGAAGTGATGAACTCACAGAGCTGGGTATGTTTCAGGAAGGATTTAGTGGATTCAGGCACGGCACCGAACAAGTCTATGCTGTTTTTCACCCTTCCTAAATCATATAAAGCAGAGCTAAACTCTCGATAAAATCCATTTTTGCCATTCAGCAATGAAACTAGAGTCACCAGCAGACAAAAGCCCTGCCCATGACATCAATCCGTGTCTATCGTGAAGTGAATTTCACGTGCGAATGAAGCAACATTGACATGTAAATGAAGCGAGTGAACTCAATGTTCACACGTCTATTTAAGCGTGAATATCACAATTTATTTGCACATGCCACATGTGAACACAGATGACCCCTGACCCCCACTTTGGCAACCACTGCTGTAGCGGACCACTGGCTAATCAATGTTATTAACCATTTAGTAACTGTTTATTTGACTTTAAATACATATACAATAATAAAAATAAAATAATGTAACTTTTGTTTTAACACACTTTAATCTGTTTAGTTGTTTTAATTACTGGATGTTTTTATTTCTTGTATAAGGCCCAATCCCAATTCTATTTTTGTACCCCTTCCCCTTGACCCTTGAAGCAGAGTGTGAAGAGGAAGCGCCCCCTAAGAAATGTGACACCACCACAACACCTGCACACGTCAGCATATGTCATCGTGATCTCTTACTTCATATGAATACTAATTTGTGCATTGTCTTACTTCCGTGTCCAGCCATGTTGCCGTTGTAGCTGGTGTATTCTGGGAAATTTTCGTACCCCTTGGTTTCGAGTGTGGTCCTGAACAATCTCTGTTTCAAGGGCTATCTAGCCCTTCCTCTTAGCCCAACGTCTTCAAGATAAAGAGAATTAGAACACCCCTACCACTTCACGTGGGAAGGGCTAAGGGGTAGAATTGGGATTGGGTCTTATTGTGTGATTAATGTATGATTCTTTTAATTCTTGTTTATGTAAAGCAGGGGTCTCAAGCTCGTGGCCCGCAAGCCAATTGCAGCCTGTGGGACGATAGTTTGTGGCCCCTGCCTTAATTTGAAAGTTTAATGTCAGTGCGGCCCGCAAGTTAAATATATATATAGCACTTTACACTTTTGTGTGTGGAGCTTAACGAACCCACCAATCACAGTGGGGTATGTGGCTGTCAGGGGCGGGACATCGGCTGGGCTTCAGCAGGCAGAGAAAAAGTGAAAGTTACAGCCGCGGCGCCATAGAGTGTTTTCCTCATTGACTGGCTGCCTCGTTTCTATTGGGCAGAGGAGGACATTCATCCCAGCACGCTTTAAACACAACATTTAAAATTATTATTATTATTATTAGTATTATTATTATTATTACTGATTGATTTATTTTCTTATATTGTTTTTGTTATAATTTTTTTTCTTATTTTGTGTTAAAAAATTCTGTTCTCCTCAAATCTTTTTATTTTTATTTTAACACAAAATAAGATGCCTCACCCAGACTCTTTGTTCAGCGGCCCCCAGGTAAATGCAGTTTTGAGACCCCTGATGTAAAGCATTTTGAATGATTCTTTTGTATGAGATGTGCTTTATAAATAAACTTGCCTTGCCTTAATTTTAAGTAAAATCTTGTAAACTAAATTAAATATAAGGTTTAGGTATAAATATTTTAGAAGTAAAAACAAGACAAATAAATTGCCTAATAGAAAATAATATTGTTCACCTGCATGTCATGTGACAATTAACCGAAATCATGGGTCCATAAAAGTGCGGATGTACTATTAAATTATTCAAATCTTGATGGATTTCTAGCAAATAATTTAGACTGTAAGAGGCTCGACTTACATTAACCTTTGTAAATCGTTGACTTCAAATGGATTGTGAAGATCATCCTTTAATATGTTGACTTTAAATATATTGGACAGGAATGAGTGCACGTTTACTCTAGTAGAGGAATGCGAGTGAATGATTGAGAGGTAGAGGGCAAAAGAGATACGGAAAAGGAAGTGATGCACACACAATCCCCTCCATCAGCAAGTTAATAAAGAGCTGACGTTTATATCTGTCTTAAAGACTGATATCATGAAGTGATGAGGAGGTAGAGACAGATAGAGCGTCTCTCATATCCTTCTCCTCTGGCCCATCTTTATGTTCTTTCATCGCTGATAGTGTGTGCTTTCAGTTTAAAGCCTATCCGATAGGATGTGCAGTGGGGTTGGGAGGAATTGAAACAATTGATCGACGCATCTTGATTCTTTTTCGAATCATTTTAAAATGACTCTCGGAATTAATTCTTTAATCAAATTTAATTTTAACTGTGTTGACCACCGTGAGTTAGAAACAGAAAAAAATATGTGTTGACAGGCACATGTACTACATGTACACAGTTTAACCCAAAGAATGACCAGTCTGTCAGATGAAGAAGAGCCGGAGTCAGAGATTTAAATAAATAAATGAAGTTTACTGAAGATAGTTTGCGGTTTCATCCGCAGAAGCAAGCTTCAACACTCGCATTGAGTTCCTAGGCCGCTCTGCTTACAATCACAAATCAATAACAGTAATAGGGCCCTATCATACACCCGGCGCAGTGTGGCGCAAGGCGGGGCGCAATAGTGTTTTGGTAGTTTCAGCTTGGCGCAAGAGTCGTTTTGAGGCGTTGCGCTACGCTGTTTAAATAGCAAATGCATTAGCGCTCATATGTGCGCCCATAGGTGTTCTGGTCTAAAAAGGAAGGCGTTCTGAGGCGCACTGCTGGCGAGTTGCTATTTTGAGAAACTAAAATAGATTTTTCATTAGACCAAAACAAACCCGGTCTAAACTCCAGCGCAGAGTTGCGCCACGTTTACGCACTGCTTAATACGCACAAGAGAGCAATAGGCAAATATCTTTACATATGAAAAAATTTAAATATTAAGGATATATAGAATATAATAAGAATAGATATAGAATATAAATATAAAGGATTAAAATATTACAAAACATATTATTTTCTAGCCTACATAAATATAAAAAAACCACTGCTTTTATGTCTTCATCTCGGGAGGCTTTTTCAGTTCATTCAATTTGCTTTTGTATAATGTTATTATTATTAGCAGTATTATTTATTATATCCATATTTATATTTGCTTTATTAAAAACAAGCTTAGATTTGCCCACCTGTCATGTTTTAGACCATATGGGGCAAAGCATGTGTTTTAGGATATAACTCAGGTTTTTGAGCACATGTTGTTATTATTATTAATTTATTAGTTTGCTGGAAATTACAACTGAATTTAGAAATAGTTTTGAAACGAAAATTTGCGCTTAACAAACAAAATGATTTATTTATAGACTAATTGATGTCTGTGCTTAAAGGTTTCCCTATCCAAGAGCGAATGTGAAAGTAGATCCATTACCTCTCATTCTCAGGCAGTAGATGCTCTGTTTTCTGTTAAAAAACTGTCAACTGTTAACTGTTTGCTAGTGAAATGCTCATTTTTTTCTACTTAGACTTACTTTGCGTCCTGTAAATAGCGAATGAGCTCTTGGCGCGACGTAGCTGGCTCTTAAAGGTAATGGGAGATGAGACTCTGATTGGTTTATTCTCAAAACACACCAATAACTCATTAAGAAAATAAACACAACCCTTTTAGACCATCCGCCACGGCGCAAAGCTGATTTTCCCGTCTGTAAACTAGCAAAAACACGTTCTGACACGCACTGAAAGCGTTTGCGCCCTGCGTTTTGTGCTCTGTGCATGGACCATCAAAATAGAGCCCATAGTCTCACATTATGTCATTAACTGAATCATATATATAGATGTTCTAACCTGATTGGTTAAAACACAGATAGACTAGGAAAATTTCCACGTGGGGTTCGTGCGTACAATTCTGAACGAAGCATAAACGTCAGACATCCACTAGACTGTTTAGAGCTGACTCCAGACCTGTGAAACGGATCCACAATCAAATAGAACACACACTTGAAGTATAATCTGTTTCTTATTCAATGCTGAGTGTATTCTCAGCCGTCTTTATCAAAAGTGGTTACAAACTGGTATAATCTTCATTCAGGCAGTGATAATATCCTAACTACACAAAGTCTATCTTGAATAAAAAGTAGAATCACTTTAAAAGAATTAACCATAACAATAGCAAAATCACTTAAGACATTTTAGATAGTGTTATCTCATAGAAATAACAATAGAAACATTTGCTTCCAGTCCACAGTCCTCAGTTCCACTCAAGGTCTCCCTGACCTCTGACCTAGTTTGTTGGCTCCTAAAAAAGTTACACAGACAGGCAAACACACTGAACATTCGTACATAAAGTGCTTAACGTATTCATTGGTTAAAATCATTTCGAAGTTAAATACTCATTCAAACAATCAAATAATTATATTTAATAAAAATAATGAGAAACAAGATGATGAGAAAAGGATAAACGTTGATTCATGCTGAGATCTGAATCATTCAGTACGCATGCTGCTGAATACGTTTAATTTGGTTAAAGACTGAAAAACTTAAGGTACTTAAATCATTAAGTTTGTCTATCTTTGACCAAATTAGTTTAGTTTAGTTTAGTTTAGTTTGGTTAAAAAGTTTGTTTGCTTTTTTGGTGCATTTCGTGTTGACGCAATTTATTAATTTGCATCAAGCTGCAAATGCATCACATTCCACTTTTGAGTGTGGTCAACTTTGGAAGTAAGATTATTTTCAAACATACATACAGTTGAAATCAAAATTATTAGCCCTTCTGTGAAATGTTTGTTTTTCTTTTTCATGTTTAACAGAGCAAGGAATTTTTCACAGTATTCTCTATAATATTTTTTTCTTCTGGAGAAAGTCTTAATTGTTTTTTTTTTTGGTTAGAATAAAAGAAGTTTTTAATTTTTTTGAAAACATTTTAACCCTCTAACGCAGGTGTCACCAATCTCGGTCCTGGAGGGCCGGTGTCCCTGCAGGGTTTACAGTAGCTCCAACTTGCCTCAACACACCTGCCTGGATGTTTCAAGTATACCTAGCAAGACCTTGATTAGCTTGTTCAGGTGTGTTTGATTAGGGTTGGAGCTAAAATGTGCAGGAACAAGTTTGGTGACCACTGCTCTAACGCATGTTGTTACCGTATGGCAACATGATATTTATGTTAACTTCCCTGCCACTGTTTCTTTAAGACCAACATTTTAATTTTCTTGTTGGAAAGAGAAGACCTTAGTGTAGCCAATAATGTGCTTTGGTTAAGTCACATGACATGCATTGTTTTCCTGTGGCGTAATTTCTGACAGACTGCCATTTATTGGGAGTAGCAAATGCAAATGTCAATAAAAACAAAGGATAAAATTATATCAGAGCCACAAAAAAATCTGAAGCATCACCTCCAGTAAGTTATGAAGACATATTCACAGCTCAATTCTTTTTATCAAACTATTTTTTTTTTAAATCGATCAAATGTATGCCAAATGGCAGCACTGTGCAATAGTGGAACGTGCAATATTGCAATGGGTTAGCTTGCTAGCAAGGTCAGCTGTGATCTTTTAAGTTGTAACAATAACAACATGAATGCTAGTAATATAATGTTGACTAGTCATATGGTAATGGCATTTAAATTTGGATAAAATCTAGTTTTTTTGGCAATATCACTTTTGAATATATATGAATACAGGGAACAGTGTATTAGCGAGCACCACCATGTTCTTTGGTAAGAAAAACAAAAAAAACTGTATCCTGCAGATGAAAGTGTGGATGAGATGGGTTTTAGTGACCATGAGAATGATGCAGATTGGACATTTGATAAGAGCAGTGATGGAGACAGTTCAAGTTGGTTAGCTCAAGCCAGGCGTAGTATAGTGTATAGTATAATATCTAAACATTGTTATCTAGTAGCTACAGTATTCTGATGCATCTAGATATACTAGACTTGTTATTTATTTGTTGAAATATTTACTGGAGAAAATATTAATATTTACTGTATTTTGTGTACATGATAATACAATATTATGTTTGTTTTCAATAATATTCAGCAAAAAAGAATGGAATAAATGAAAGCTGTTGGAAAGTATGTATAATGTGTTATTTAGAAGTTTTATGTTAAAGCTTATGATACCGCAACACTAATAAATCATTTTAAACAAAATTATTAATTATAAGGATAATTCTAAATTTGAAATTTCTAAGTTAGTTCCACTGTTGGACGTTGTTGCCATATGGCAACATATCATAAGGTACCTTAAAAAAATGCCTTAATTTTTTTTACAGCACTTCAAGTTAAGCTATTCTAAGAAAAGATTTTTTTTTTTTAAATAGATTTTTTTTTTTAATGGATTTATTATAATGCGTGCAGAAGAGGGTTAAAGTCAATATTATTAGCTCTCGTGAGTATTTTTTTTTCCAATTGTCTAGAACATTCATTCATTCATTCATTGATATTTTTCGGTTTTAGTTCCTTTTTTTAATCCGGGGTCATCACAGAGGAATGAACCGGCAACTTATCCAGCACATGTTTTATGCAGCAGATGCCCTTCCAGCCGCAACCCATGTCTGGGAAACATCCATACACATGCATTCACACTCATACACTACGGACAAGTTCGCTTATCCAATTCACCTATAGCGCGTGTTTTTTGACTGTGGGGGAAACCGAAGCACCCTGAGGAAACCCTCAGGAACGCCGGAGAACATGCAAACTCCACACAGAAACGCCAACTGACCCAGCCGAGGCTCGAACCAGCAACTTTTTTCTGTGACTGACCTTTTTGTGCACTACCTACTGCTCCACCGCATCACTGTTAATAGAACAAACCACTGTTAAAGAATATTTTGCCTAATTACCAAAGCTTGCCTAATTAACCTTCTTAAGCCCTTAAATTGCACTTTAAGCTGAATACAAGTATCTTGAAAAATATCTAGTCAAATTTTATTTCCATACCTGCAGCACTCCGGTTTTTCCTGGGAGCCTCCTGTATTTCAGGACCCTCCCGCCACCCTCCCGTTCAGTTATTTCTCCTAGAAAACTTTTTTTTTTTCTTTGATGTCTCAAATAATATAATCATATAAATTAATCATGACTGTGTGGTCCAACGTGAGTTACAAACAGAAAAATAGTGTTGAGAGGCACATGCTTGTTAAAAAATATCTAGTAAAATATTATTCCCTATACCTGCCAACACTCCCATTTTTCCCAGGGGTCCCCTGCATTTCAAACACATCTCCGGCCACCCTCCCGTTTTGTTATTTCTTCGGGAAAACGTATTTAGCATCGCCGCACTCATCTAATACACCATCTGCTCACACGGTCAGTTTTCCTCATAAACAGTAATGCATGCCAGTAGTTAATGTGGCAGTTTTTGGAGTTTGGCTCAATCGGACACATCGATGTCCTTGCTGGAGAGTCCAGCGAGAGACTGGATTGACTTTCCATGCTAGTTTGGTGCTGTCTTATTTCCCAAGTGTTGATTTCTAGGTGATTTTAAATAAATATACTTATTTGATATTTGAAGGTCATATTAGCGTTTAAAGGGAGAGTTTGTCCAAAAATGAAAATGTATTTACTATTTACTAGCCCTCAAGTGGTTCCAAACCTTTACGAGTTTTTGATTCTGTAAAAAGATTTACTTTGAAGAATGCTGGAAACCTGTAACCATTGCCTTCCATATTAGAAAAAATACTATGGAATAGATTATGATAGAATTTTCAGTTTGGGGTGAATTGTTCAATAAAAAAATCCTACATGTGATATACAGTTGAAGTCAGAATTATTATCCCCCCCCCCTGAATTATCCGTCCCCCTGTCCATTTTTTCCCCAAATTTCTGTTTAACGGAGAGAAGATTTTTTTCAACACATTTCTAATCATAATAGTTTTAATATCTCATCTCTATAACTGATTTATTTTATCTTTGTCATGATGACAGTAAATAATATTTGACTTGATATTTTTCAAGAAACTTCTACAGTTTAAAGTGACATTTAAAGGCTTAACTGGGTTAATTAGGTTAACTTGGCAGGATAGGGTAATAAGGCAAGTTATTGTGTAACGATGGTTTGTTCTGTAGACTATCAAAAAAATTAGCTTGAAGGAGCTAACAATTTTGTCCTTAAAATGTTATTTAAAAAATTAAAAACTGCGTTTATTCTATCCAAAATAAAACAACATTATCCAGTAGAAAAAAATATTATCAGACATACTATGAAAATTTCCTTCCTCTGTTAAGCATAATTTGGGAAATATAAAAAAAATTAAAAATAATAGAGGGGCAAATAATTCTTACTGTTTTTTTATGCCGTTTTTGTTCCTGTTCACTTTAGATTTTTATTGTTTTTACGATTGTTTCATTATTTTGTCCATATTAAAAATCTTTTAAACTATGATCATTTAAAGCTAGAAAAATATTTTATTCAAATTAACATTCAATTGTAATTGTTTTTGATTTATTGTTTAATTTTGGCATAATTTCCAGCACAATTTTATCTCTGTTTACTTATTAACAGGAAGTTTTAGTTCAATAAATAATTAAATACATGCATACATGTGCACATACATCTGAGATATATGGAGATTTCTGTTTTAATAATAAAATATAACTTGTGATCGGATTTACATTACAGTTTATAATTTGTTTCATTTAGATTTTTTTTAAAGATTTTATTTCGTTTTTTTTTTTTTTTTTTTGTAATGACCTTAGCTAAATAATATCTTTAATATTTTTTTAATTAGTACCACCACCAGCCTGAACCATTGATACAAGGGAGGATGGATCCATGCTTTCTTGTTGTTGATGCCAAATTCTGACCCTATCAATTGAATGTCACAGCAGAAATCGAGACTCATCAGACCAGGCAATGTTTTTCCAACCCTCTATTGTCTAATGTTGGTGAGCTTGTGTAAATTGTAGCCTCAGTTTCCTGTTGTTAGCTGACAGGAGTGGCATCCGGTGTGGTCTTCTGCTGCTGTAGCCCATCCGCCTTAAGGTTTGCGTGTTGTGCATTCAGAGTTGATTTTATGCATACCTCGGTTGTAATGAGTGGTTATTTGAGTTACCGTTGCCTTTCTATCAACTGGAACCAGTCTGGCCATTCTCCTCTGACCTCTGACATCAACAAGGCATTTGCGCCCACAGAACTGCCGTAAACCCTAGAGATGGTTGTGCGTAAAAATCCCAGTAGATCAGCAGTTTCTGAAATACTCAGACCAGCCCGTCTGGCACCAACAACCATGTTCAAAGTCACTTCAATCACCTTTCTTCTGCTCTGTTTGAACTTTAGCAGATCGTCTTGACCATGCCTAAATACACTGAGTTGCTGCCATGTGTTTGACTGATTAGAAATTTTTGTTAACATACGGTTGAACAGGTGTACCTAATAAAGTGGCCGGTAAGTGTATATGAGATACTACTGAATAGATGGCATATAACATTTGCCATTGTAACAGTCCCAGAGAATCTTCCAGATTATAATTACAAGCGTTAGATTTTAGTCTAAAAAGTGTTTCTATAATCTTTCATTAAACTTGATCTGCCTCTAAAACACCTTCTGTTCTCCGAAGATGTCACCTAGACCTTAGTTTAGCTTCTCCCCTTTAAACTCCCCTTCCTCATGCTTCTTTTTTGGCTCTGGCTGAGCTTTGGAGAGCTAGGAAAGAAACGGCATCCTACCGTTCGGTAGCGTTCATGTTTAAGATAAAATACAGCCAAACGCACCTCTGGCTACATAATTCGCGATCTCCAGAAATGTATATAGGGCTACGTTTTCAGAATGAGCCTGTTTGCTTTGATATAAACAAAACACTATTGGCTATTGTCAAAAAAGAAGCGGGGTTGGGAGGAACTCCTCAACATGTTGCGCCTTGTCCTCCTGTTTAAATAGAAATAACATCAACACACTGAATAACACTTGCCATTTCAAGTCTCATGAGGGGACCTTTAAAACACAACACACTGTCTTCTCACAACAAACGTCCATCTCTCTTTCTCCGCCGTCTGCTCTTATCGCGCTTGATCTATAGACCCACTTTTCTATTAGTCTGTTGTCTGGAGCCTCGGCGGGAGTAGTGCTCACGTTATGTATGTTTCTTGTCACTCAAGTCCCTTAGTCCTTTCCGTCTCGCCACATCTGTATCGAATCTCGGCGCTGGAATCTCTGGAGGCCATATCTTTTTCTGCCATTGACTGCTTCCTTTTAGCGCGGTGTGACTCAGAGTTTCGCGTCTCTCTCTCTCTCTCTCTCTCTCTCTCTCTCTCTTTCTGTGTTTTATTGAACCATTCCTCTGCCTGGCGGGATGCGTGCGCTGTCTGCTTGGCGGAGTCCACTAATATTCCTTAATGACGCAGCATCTGTCTCTGTCAACAGTCCGCCTTCATGGGCTGATAAGCGGAGCCGTTTTTCTCCACGACGCCTGCAAAAAAACAGAGGACCTCAAACAAATCTTTTCGCAGAGAAAAAAATAAGACACAAGGTCAAATTGAAACTCTTTGTCTCTGGTGTCTGCGAGGGGAAAGTGAATCTGCTGGAGTGTAATTGCTGGTTGGCTTCAGCTTTAAGTGAGAGGAAAGGAAGTTATTGTTTAGCGTTCAAGTTATTGTTTTAAATGATTGTTTACTTCTGTCATTCCTGTTCTGTCTGTACCGCTTAATTTCAGCACTAGGATACACAGAAAGAGAAGCAGAGCTCGATGTTTGTGATTCTCAATTACAAAAACACTGAAAATCATGGTAATAATGTTTATACTTGTCATATCACAATGTCATAATTACCTGTGATTTTCTTTTCTTCTTTAAATATTTACCAGTGCAATCATTTTTTACAGTATTTCCTGTAATATTTTTTCTTCTGGAAAAAGTCTTTGGCTTTTATTTTGGCTACATTTTTATTTAGTTTTTTTTTTCACCTTTTTATTTATTTTAATAGTTAAAAAACATATATCCATTAATCAACATAACTAATAACACAACTTCTAAACATAGTGCTTTAACAGTAGCCCCTTTCACACATACAGACCTTTCCGGAAAAATGTGGCAATTTTCCAGTACGGTGTGTATGTGTGAACAGGCCCTTTTTGAAAATTTTCTAGGAAATAGAAGTTGTAACATTACTGGTAATTTGCCGGAATGCTGCACTGTGTGAACGCAGAAGGAAAGAGCTCGTGCACATGTAGGATACACTGACGTGAAACGACTACTTGAGCCAATCAGAACACTCGCATTCACGTCCGTGCGGTTTATGAAAATAAAAGGCTTTGATTATTTTTCCAGACACATTTAGCTGCTAGATGTTAGTCAGATAACGTTTATATGTTCCTTCTTAATGCCAACTGTGTAAATAATTATTGATTAGATGCTTATAATGAGCAGTTGTTTGTTTATATTGTTATTTTAATGTGTTACCAAACAAGGATTGCAGGATTTAATGGCAAAGTTTTAAGTATGTCTGTAACAAAAAATGTAATTTAGGCTGCATATATATACATATATATATATATATATATATATATATATTGTCAGGGTTCTGCCACTCTGATCTTGTAAATTCTTGTTTTGGTGGCAGATCTCGGACACTACCTGTGTCTGGTCCTGTTTCTGTCTCTGTGTGCGCGCGCGCCGTCGTGGGTGTAAGCAGAGTGTGCGCGCTCCTGCTTGATGCGGCCGCGCGCGCGCTCTGCGTCCCTCAGACGCGTGCTCTCTTGTACTCGTGTTTGTGTTTTCGTCTGTCAGCAGCGTGGTGTTTCATTCCCAGCGTCTCAGTCTTGTTGGTTTCGGTTTTGGTCGGCGCTGGGATGAAGCATGCATGCTGCATGTGTGAGCGTACGGTGAGTGTTTTCATTCATCGTGTGCTCATGTCTTGCGTCTTTTGTCAAAGCACGTGGCTCGGTGATTACATTGTGGTCACGTGTTTTTGTCGTGTGCTTCAGTGTTGTGTTATGTGAGCGCATGGCTTGTGTTGTCTCTCTGTGTCATGCGCTCTCCCGTCTATTGTCTAGTCCCACCCTCCTTGTTAACCCATTATTAGTTAATTGTGTTCACCTGTGTGTCAATTTACTTTTTGCTTTATAATCCCCCTCATGTTTTCAGTCCTTTGCCAGTTCGTTGTCTACACTCCCCGTGTTCCTGCTCCAGTCTTGCCTTGTCTTGTCAGTCCAGCTAAGTTTGTGTTTTGTTAATGTTTTCCCCCTCGGGGTAGTTTTGTTTTGCCTTTTGTTTTTACTTTATTATTAATAAAACCCTTATTTGTTGCAATTGAGTCCTCACTCCTTTTCTCCTCACCCGACCATGACATATATATATATATATATATATATATATATATATATATATATATATATATATATATATATATATGTATGTTCCCGTAAAATCCTGGAGTGACTGAATAATACTAATAAATGCTATTACTTGTATTCTTTTTTTAAATATCGTTTTAAAGAATGAATTAATATGTTAGAATTTACAGTACATATTTAAAATAAAATATTTGTTCTTTCTTTTCCATTTTGTGAGATTCCAGATCATTCATTCATTCATTCATTCATTCATTCATTCATTCATTTTCCTTTTGGCTTAGTCCCTTTATTTATAAGGGGTCGCCACAGCGGAATGTACTGCCAAATTATCCAGCAAATGTTTTACACAGAGGATGCCCTTCCCGATGCAACCCAGTACTGGGAAACACGCATACACACTCTCATTCACACACTACAACCAATGTAGTTTATTCAATTCACCTATAGCGCATGTGTTTAGAGTGGAAAACCGGAGCACCCGGAGGAAACCCACGCCAACACAGGGAGAACATACAAACTCCAAACAGAAATGCCAACTGACCCAGCCGGCACTCAAACCAGCGACTTTCTTGCTGTGAGTTGACCGTGCTATCCACTGAGCCACCATGCCACATCTCAGATCATATTTCAGCTTTTTAATGTTTGTTTCTGCTGTATCTTCCTCCCCTTCTCTTGCTCTGGCTCCATCTGTGTGTTTATACTAGCACAGTCTCAGTTTGGCAAACAGGACGAGTTCACTGTGTGTTCTGTGTCTGTCCTGCTCTCGGAGATGTCACACTAGTCTGTGTTGTGTGTGTTTTTCTGAGACTGTCATTATGTACTTACGTGTGTGTGATGTGTGACTGCCAATAGGAGCATATTGGGTTTGACGGGCACTTGCTCGCTCTGGTTCAGTGCTGTGAGTGTGTTTGGCCCAGTTCATACAGATCTCTTGG
The DNA here is from genome assembly GCF_052040795.2 of Danio rerio. NCBI lineage: Eukaryota > Metazoa > Chordata > Actinopteri > Cypriniformes > Danionidae > Danio > Danio rerio. Next base: position 55,805,143 of record NC_141026.1, on the reverse strand, counting down.
CCCGACCCGCAGAGCAGACCCTCCTGCCTGCTGTTCCTCCTCCTCTATCACACATTCGCACAAACACACACACTCTTGTACTGCTATCTTTATGGGGACTTACTATAGAAGTAATGATTTTATATTGACTATTAATAATGATTTACATTAATATAATGAATATACAGACCAAAATCCTACCTCTAGACACAAACCTTACAAGTTTCAATCTGCATTTTTACATTCAAAATACTTTATGTGGGATTCATGAGATTTTCCTCATGGAGACCAAAATATGTTCCTACAAGCAGTGTGTGAGTTATACATTGATGCTCAGGGGCTCACCTTTTTTTGGTAGTGTTAGTTTGTGTAATACATGCTTTATTAATTACAATCCATGTATTTATTAAAATTACATCAAATTTATTAATAAAACATATTTTTTTAATGTTTTTAGTGTTAAAGTTTTTAGTGCTTTGGGGCTCTATTTTGACGGTCCATGCGCAGAGCGCAAAACGCACGCTTTCAGGGCGTGTCAGAATGCGTTTTTGCTAATTTAAGGACGGGAAAATCTGCTTTGCGCCGTGGTGCATGGTCTAAAAGGGTTGAGTTTATTTTCTTAATGAGTTATAGGTGTGTTTTGAGAATAAACCAATTAGAGTCTCATCTCCCATTCCCTTTAAGAGCCAGCAGCGTCACGCCAAGAGCGCATTTTGACGTAAAGTAAGTTCACTTTCGCTTTTGCTCTCGTGGATAGGCACACCTTTACACACAGACATCAATTAGCCTATAAATAATTAATTTTGTTTGTTAAGCGCAAATATTTATTTCAAAACTTTTTTTAAATTCAGTTCTAATTTCCAGCAAACGAATAAATGAACAATAATAACAAAGTGTGCTCAAAATACTCAGTTATTTCCAAATACACCTGCCATGCCCCATATGGTTTAAAATTTGACAGGTGAACAAATCTAAGCTTGTTTTTAATAAAACAAATATAAATATGGATATAATAAATAATACTGCTAATAATAATAAAATTATACAAAAGCAAATTGAATGAACTGAAAAAGCTTCCCGAGATGAAGAAAGTAAGGCAGTGGTTTTTAAATTTATGTAGGCTAGAAATTAATATGTTTTGTAATGTTTTAATCATTTATATTTATATCCTATATATATCCTTATATATATATATATATCCTTAAGATATTATATATTTTTCACATGTAAAGATATTTGCGTAATGCTCTACATCTTGTGTGTAGTGTGTAAGCCAGGCGCACTTTGCGCCAGACAATAGACCGACTTTGTTCTGGTCTGAATAACAGACTATTTACAGTTTCTCAAAATAGCAACGCGGCAAAACCTATGGGTGCACATATGAGCGCAAATGCATTTGCTATTTAAACAGCGTGGCGCAACACCTCAAAATGACCCTTGCGCCGAGCTAAAAGTAGCAAAAGAGTATTGATTTATGATAGGGGATATTTATTGTATTCTGACCTAAATATCATCTGATTAGCTATTTCAGAGGTTACTGTAGGTCTATGCATCTAATTTTACTTAACTTTTTGGTTATATGTAGGAACGAACACTTATTTACGAGAAAAAAAGCACCATGTTAACACTTCCCATGTCAATCGGTGCTCTAGATCTGCCCATATCTGACTGTTGAATGATTGTTCATCGTGTAGAGGGATTGGCGCAATTATTTGGAATGGTACGAACCGTTATAGGGGTGGTCAATTGATATTTATATTATCTATTATTTTAATTAATAATATTATTTAAGATAAAGGTCGGAACAAAACTATTTCTTAATAATATTTAGAGGGCTGATCCACCGTATATTTTACAATATATATATATATATATATATATATATATATATATATATATATATATATATATATATATTTCTGACTGTTGAATGATTTTTTTTCACACACACGCACGCACGCACGCACGCACGCACGCACGCACGCACGCACACACACACACACACACACACATACACAATCTAAGGGATTTTATTTTCTCCACATTCTGACCTGATTTCTCCTCCTGAAAGTCCATGAGTCACTCCAGCATTTCACACTTAGCTGAATAGAAATATCTGCAGATTAAATTTAAACCTGTTTTGTTAATAATAGTAATCTCAAAAAAGGCGCTAATGCATTAGCTGTAAATCTAAATCTTTTTTTTTTTCAACTGTGAACATAAAAGGACTAAAATCCACCAATTCACAAATAGAGTTGTTATTATTTGGTTCTAACCACTTTGAATTTACCTTATGAATAGTGTTATATGACTAGAATTTTTTTATTCATCACTATTAATAATTTAAATAGTATCTTAATCAAAATGTTTCATTTTGATTTTAAATGTTCGATATTTTAAAAAAATTGGCTTTAAATATGGATATTGTTAATAACAAGACATACACAGACTGCAGGTTTAGCGCCCCCTGCTGGCCTCACTAACACCACTTCCGGCAGCAACCATAGCTTTCCGATGTGGTCTCCCATCCAGGTACTGACCGGGCGCAGCCCTGCTTTGCTTTAGTGGGTGATCATGTGACCAGTTTTTCAATTACATAATTTTTTTTGATGACTTTGATCATGTGAGGAAAGAATTCTGTCTAATACACCATCGTTATTTACCACCAGTTAATAAAATCTCATTAAATAATTAAATAAATAATTCATTCATTCATTGTGATTTCTTGCAAAGCGCTTCATTTAATGCTTTGTTTTTTTATTACAATTTTTTATATCTGTATACTGTTACTTATTTTATTTTTACATTTTAGTTATCTACTGAATATTAGGGATGCAACGGTTAACCAGTTTTACTTATAACTGAGATTTAATTCGTCACAGTTTATTAATTGTAAAGGCTTCTCAACACCATATTTTTGCACGGAACAAAACTGCAGCAACTAAACAAAGTTATGCCAACTGTGTGCTAGTTTGTACACCAAGACTAATAAACACGCACACTGGACTAACTATGACTGAGGCTATTAACTAAGGCAAGCTCATGAAAGTTTGCTATTTCCAATTGAGGGACGCGCATGTGACGCAAAACGCTCATGATTTTCAGGTGCACCTAGTTGAGATAACGGGGCTTTTGTGACAGCGGGAACAGCTAAAGTTTGAGGAAGAAGCATTGGAAAGTACACAGATTTACAAACTCACTTAAAGCTATAAATATTGGCGCTGATGAGAGCATTCATGTGGCGAATGCCTGCCGAAACCAACCTAGTGTTTTCGGAGAGAGTGCTGAAAGACTCAAGACTGTTTCACACCACAAGCATGAGCAGAGCATGTTTTTTTTGGCGTGCATTTTAAGAGATAAGAGCTTTCATACTGCACACAGAAGCAGTGTGTCAGCAAGAGGCGTGAGCGTCTCTCAGATAGTTTCGCCGCTGGGTCTTTTTTTGCTGGTGCATTGATAATGGGCAAAAACACATTGAATGAGCAGTTTTATCCAATAAATGCATCGATAATATCCACAGATTTTTGTATATTCAATTAAATGAACTTAAACGATTAGAACGACAACATATATTTACTTGGACCTGAACTACAAAGAGGAATTTAAAACAATTTTAAACTAGTTTTTAACTAGTGGGGTTTTGAAATCAATTAACGCAAATGATTGAGATAATTGTTTAGACTATAATCGTACAACCAAAAATTGTAATCGTTGCATCCCTACTGTATATGTGTACACTTTTTATATTATAACGCTTTTATTGGCATTTAGTCGGCAGAATATGTATGCATACTAGCTCCCATCACATCCTAAAACTGAAAGAAAAATGAGACTTTAAGCACTGACTTTAAATGGGAACTTTCATGAGCTCACTATCTGCCACTGTTTTTTTTTTTTTGTCCAAACACACTAATGACTTTTTCCAGGGCTCTATAATTGTGTTCCAAAAATAACAAGTATCACAGTTATAAAACTAGGTTACGCTAATGTTCCTCTTCTCCAGTCGCTAGCCCATCCTATGCAAAGCTTTCCCTCCGCCGCCAGTTTCTGTCCCAGTTCACTCAAGATGACGTAGAGCAGTGACTGCTTTAGCCACGATCTGCTATTAGGGGAGCTGTAGAGTCCTCACTACCCGTGTTTGACCAGTGCCAGCCTGAGATAACAGCAGGCCAGACAAATAGCCTTTAGTTTAAGCAGTTAGGAAAAAATCAGGGGGCTTTTTCACTGTCTGATCAGCATCATCACAGTGAGTATGTTTACATGAACATCATTACTTCAATTTTGGAATGATTAAGACAATACTCTAATTAAGAGTCTACCATGTAAACAGTGATTTTCGATTACCTTAATTCCAGCGTTCTTTAAAAGAGTAATTAGTTATAGTTACTAGTTACTTCTCACAAATAGTAACTGAGTTACATAATTATAAAAGTAACTAATTACCAGGGAAAGTAACTATTGTCGTACTTGAAAAACAATCAAATCGAATGACTATAAAATAAATATTAAACATTGTACACTAATCTACACTATTTTTAATGTTGTTGTGGGACAATGTGAGAGACAACGGCAGCATGTCATCAACTAGTTTCTCAAGTTTCTCAATCAAGTTTTATTTGCTTTGACAAAGTGGCTATGTCTCTTTCTTTGCTAGCAGAGCTCACATCACCACCTGCATATGGCTGTGTTAACGTGTCTATCTGTGTAACAAAAGATGTGTAGATTTTTCAAAACACAGACCTATTACATCTGTAAATGAATGAAATACGGTAGTTTACTGTAAAAACGAGAAACAGCTTTTACGGTTTGCATCGTATTTTTAACGGTAAAATACTGGCAACCACAGCTGCCGTTTTTTTACTGTAAATTTTACTGATATATTTTTTACAGTGAAGGAATAAATGTATTTGTGAATAATTTTGTTCCTGTTTTAAAATGTGGAGGTACTGTTTGTTTTATCCATCAACTGTATTTTGAAGCCATACTTTGTTTATTTAACATTGAGGACCACAATGGAAACAAGCCCAGGGCTTTATTGTGTTTTTATCCTCAACAGTTTTTATTTCAAAATGCATGGGATACTCGTATTTTTCTACAGCTCGTCTAAAATCTATCAAATTTAATTTAATAATATATATTTAAATTGATAAAAGCAACGTTCCTTCTGCTAAAACAAGAAAATGACACTGCTTGGTTTATTTATGCCGAGTTCAGACTGCATGACTTTCAAAGTAGTCGTGTCACAGATGTTTTCACACTGCATGACTATCTGGGCTAGCGTTTTGTCGCTGCTTCGTTTACACTGCAAGATGGATTGGCGACAGGGGCTTTTACAATAGGAAGAATCACTCTGTCCAACTACATAATGAAAAAAAATAATGGGGTAGAAAATGTACATACTGTATTTGCTCACCTGGGTTTGAAGCCAGTTAGTCATTTCCCCACAACTTTTTTTTTTTTTTGATGCGGTTGTGATATTGCTTACATGACTCGTCAAGCAGACACTGTGCTCCTGCTTCTTGGATCTAAATAAACTGAAAATGAGCGCTTTTAACTTCTCACCCAACCTCCCGCTGAACTACAGGTACACACACTAGTGGATGCTGCTCTCTCATTGGCTTTAGTTGATCACTGATGCTAATTTCAGTCAAAACTCATTTCACACGGCATGATTTGAATCGCACACAGCGTCAGATATTTAGCACGGCAAATATCTCACGGGCATCGACGACTCATCTGCGATTCTCTCAGATCGCATCCTTGACCGTTCACACTGTGTGATTGTCACTCACATAAACGAGCACCAATTTACCTGTGATTTCAGGCATTTGTCTGCGATTTCTCAAAACCTGTCGGCGAGACAAAATCAAGGCTAAAATCATGCAGTCTGAACTCGACATTAAATAAATAAAGACTTTAAAGTAAAGATAATCAATTAACTTTTACTTAATGTTTAACCTAACACTCTTAAATAAATTAAGTAAATTTTACATGATATCGACAATGTAACGACGGGGAGGGAGTGACAGAAACAACTGGAGTTAAGATCCAATAATGCAGGTTTATTTAGCGTCAGGCAAGCAATGGTCAAATCAGGTACAAGCAGGTATGTGTAGGCAAATCCAGAGTCGTAATCTAAGTACAGGCAATAGGTTGTAAGGCTGGCGGCTAAACAGGATAACTAGGATAAACAAGGCTAGGATCGAGACATGAAGAAACAAGACAAGGAGAAACGCGTTTTGAAGTCACTAGAAGCGAACAAGACTCGGCAAACTGAAAGGGTGAAAGAGTGGCTTATGAATGGTTTGTATCAGTCTCTGACAAGGTTCAGCTGGTGAGTGTAATCAAGCTAGATGTGTGAGCATGGGTGTCTGGGAGCAGTGCATGTATGAAAATGTAGTCCAGGAAAAGGCGGAAGTGTAGTCTCTGGAGAGCGATTGCTGGTTGTGTAACACAGGGGTTCCCAAACTTCTCAGCACGCGACCCCTAAAATATCAATACCAGTGACTTGCGACCCCCAATATCCCCTGAGGTGGTTATAAATACAGAAAACTTGCATGCAATGGCGCACACACACACCAATAGACCAAAGTCTATTCTTCGTTTAATTTTTTAAATGTATTTCAGTGCTGTAAATGGGCCAGAAAGTTTAACCTGGTGTTATAAAAATCCCTCTGCTGCATCTGATGCTATTGCTGTCTTTAATATAATGTATTTACCCCAGGGGTCGCAATCTAATAGAACAAGTAAATAAGCTACTTTAGCAACTATAAACGGCTGTTTTTTTATCTTCAGTTGGTTATGGATAAAATATGGTAATTCTCATGGTCTAATAATAATAATAAGTAGATTTTTGGAAATCACCAGGCGACCCCCCTTCATTGTTCCGCGACCCCTCAAGGGGTCCCGACCCCCACTTTGAGAACCACTGGTGTAACAGACAAGTTTATTGTATCTGGATATAAGATTGTAAAATTTAATTGAAATTTGTTTTTAAGAAATTTGAGGATTTTTTTAAGTAAATGTTAACAGTTTTTTTCCAGTGTGGGGAAGGTTAATTAATGTACACTGTCCCTTGTTGTCAAAAAATAAATAAAAGCTTAAACTTAATGAATAAATCTTTTTCAATTAATTAACACATTTTTTTCAACCTTTTTTTTTTTTTTTTTTGCCGTATGGAGTGTAAGCGACAGTGGAAACACAACTGGCGTCTGCGACTTTTTCTCGCTTTAGGCCTGACAGTGTAACCGTAGCCTCTGAAGCCTCCGCCAGCTCCATGTGAGTGTGTGTGTGTATGTGGACATACTCCGCTTTCTAGGGAGATTGCTATTGGCTTTTTGCCTAGTCCTCAGTTTGACAGAGATGGATTTGTGGGTAATGGAGTCCCTGGGGTGGAGGGGATAAGTGGGCGTCCCAGGGGTTCAGATTAGCGTGGACAGAGCGCCGGTGTGCTGAGTCAGCCTGTAACACCAGACCCGCTGTGTGTAAATCACTGGCAAAAAAACGCTGACAGGAGGAACAATGCTGACCCGCAACTCAGACTGTGGCCTGACTTGCACTCTTTTTCACTTAGTCTAATGGAATTAAATTCATGGTGATTGTTTTTTAAGTGCGCCGTGTTTGGATAAATCTCTGCACTGTGCATGTTTTTTGCTTTTTGGTTGTGAGTGAAGCTCTATACTGTGTATTGTTATTTATTCAGTATACACTTGAAGTCAGAATTAATAGCCCCCCTATTTATTTTTCCCCCAATTTCTGTTTAGCAGAGAGAAAACTTTTTCAACATATTTCTAAACATTATAGTTTTAGTAATTCATTTCTAATAACTGATTTATTTCATCTTTGCCATGATGACAGTAAATAATATTGACTAGATATTTTTTAAGACACTTCTATACAGCTTAAAGTGACATTTTAAAGCTTAACTAGGTTAATTAGGTTAATAGGCAGGTTAGGGTAATTAATCAAGTTATTGTATAACGATGGTTTGTTCTCTAGACTATTGCAAAAAATATACCATAAAGGGGCTAATAATTTTGATCTTAAAATGTTTTTTTAAAAAATTAAAAACTGCAAAAAGACTTTATCCAGAAGAAAAAATATTATTAGGTATACTGTGAAAATTTCCTTGCTCTGTTAAACATTATTTGGAAAATATTTTAAAAAAGAAAATTAAATTCAAAGAGGGGCTAATAATTCTGACTTCAACTGTAAATATTTTTTGGTTCATTTTAAAGGTTTTGTTTGACAGCTGTAGGATAAATTTGTTCATTGAAATTATTTGTTTGAATTTATGTATGATGATTTATATGTTTATTATTATGTTCTGCTGTGCTGCCAGGACAATCCTGAAAAAAAAAATCTGATTTTATTATTAAAATATTTAAGCAAGTCATTATATTAATATTAATTATTCATTCATTTTTGGCTAAGTCCCTTTTGTTCATCAGGGGTCGCCAAAGCAGAATGAAGCCCCAACTTATCCAGCATGTATTTTACACAGCGAATGCCCTTCCAGATGTAAGCCAGTACTGGGCGACATCCATACACAGTCTTTCACACACATGCACTACGGCCAATTTAGTTTATTCAGTTCACCTATAGCTCATGTCTTTGGATTGCGGGGAAAACCGGAGCAACCGAAGGAAACCCATGCCAATGCGGGGTGAACATGAAAGCTCCTGCTGCCCCCCTTTATTACACTTTTTAGCGTTATAAAACATTAATTGTATACAGTAATTTACTGAATTAAGTTTTTATTCATACATACTGTAAATATGTTTATTTGTTTTTTATGATAGCATTTTAATTTTAGTTATCAATTTGAAATTATTAAAATCCATCAAACACACACTTTGTTTTCTGCATCAGATTAATTGCTAGTGATTTTGTATACACAGAAATTCAAGTGTATACGAAACGTTAAGTAAAATGTGGATGAAAATATGGATAAAATACTATCCCATCCTTATTTAAAGTTTGTAAAAATTAAACAATTCACTTATTCAGACCTGTTATTATTAAAATACATAAAGTAATCACACTAAATTGTCATATTTTACATTTTTAAAAGCCTAGTCGTTTTAAGTGTAGTTTAATATTTGAAGAAATATCACAACTAATGAGTTACTTGGAGTAGGGCTGTGCAGTTAATCGAAATCGAATCGTGATTGCAATTTGAAACGTTGCGATTAGTTAATCGCAAGAGGTTGCAATATGAAATATATATGTATTATTTCATTTTCCCCACCCAGAGCAAAAGTGTGACTGCTGTCTGCTTGTGACAGTCTTACTAGCCAATAGAGAGAGCCCACTTTCATTCTGCCCAATCAGAACTACACCCACAATAAAAAAAGGTCCCGCTTTACATTGTCGCTTATACCTGTGAACTTACATGGTAAGTAGTATGTAACTATAGTGTATGTACACATGGGTACATATGATTTACTTGTGTTATACTGGTGTAACTACATGTAAACACCCCTGAATAGTTTGTAAATAGTAAGCAGTTTTTTAATTTTCTTAAAACCATTTTAAAGTCAATATTATCAGCCCTGTAATGGCAAATAATTTTCTTCCTGTTCACAAGGAATACGTTTTAATGTGATGAATGAAATAGAATAAAAGCAAACAACGTTAGTCTCTCGATTGCTTTAATTCTCCGGAGAATGATCAGTTTACACACAGGCATCCTCTGTGAGGATCCCAAGGATGAGCTTAAAGCCATTTTTTTAAGACGATGTTACAATGTGTTAGATAAGAATTTCTCTACAGCCCCTTAACTCTTAAACAACCAGTAGATCACACATGGCTGTAATAGCCCAATGAATATAACGCATTTGATATTTACTTCAGCAAAACCTTAATAATTTTTTAATATCAATATATAATTGGCAATCATCAATATATGATCATCATTCATTCATTCATTCATTCATTTTCTTGTGGGCTTAGTCCCTTTATTAATCCGGGGTCGCCACAGCGGAATGATCCGCCAACTTATCCAGCAAGTTTTTACGCAGCGGATGCCCTTCCAAGCATCCTGCGTATTAATGCCCTTCCATTAATCCGGGGTCGCCACAGCGGAATGAACCGCCAACTTATCCAGCAAGTTTTTACGCAGCGGATGCTCTTCCAGCCGCAACCCATCTCTGGGAAACATCCACACACACTCATACACTACAGACAATTTAGCCTACCCAATTCACCTGTACCGCATGTCTTTGGACTGTGGGGGAAACCGGAGCACCCAGAGGAAACCCACACGAACGCAGGGAGAACATGCAAACTCCACACAGAAACGCCAACTGAGCCGAGGCTCGAACCAGCAACCCAGCGACCTTCTTGCTGTGAGGCAACAGGACTACCTACTGCGCCACTGCTTCGGCCCTATATGATCATCAATGTTAAAAAAAATTAGAAATAGATATAATTTTTTAGATATAGATGAAACCACTGGTATATAATGGCTTGCTAAATTACCCTAACTTGCCTTATCAACCTAATTAACATATAAGTCTTAAAATTGCACTTTAAGCTGAATACTAGTATTTAGTAATGTTTTACGAGCCGTCATCATGGCAAAGATAAATAAAATCAGTTGTTAGAAATGAGTTATTACATTTATTGTTTAGAAATGTGTTGACAAAATCTTTCAGTTACACAGAAATTGGGATAAACCATATGCAGGAGGGCTAATAATTCAGGAGGGCTAATAATTCAGGAGGGCTAATAATTCTGACTTCAACTGTAGCAATTCTAAGAGCAAAAAAATTCTGTCATTGGTTGATGTAATAGAAATCACAGCGTGCCTGACTCTGGATCTTTGCTTTCTTGCAGATTTATAATGATAAGCGGAACCAGTTCGATGTTGTGCGAAATACACCCAAGCAGCTGGTGGAGAAGGTGGCAGGAGACATCGCCAAACTGCTCAACAGAAAGCGCAAGGCTCTGGAGGTAAGCAAGCGCTAACATTCGCTCTTCGCTGCGGGATGCCCGAGCTGGTGCTAATCGCGGTGTAAAACTCGTATCTGTTACATTAAAAAGGGGAATCGATCTGCTGTCTCGTTTAATCAGAAAAAAATTGGATTTCTTAAAAAAATATATTATCAATGCCCACTGTTCTCTATTAGCCTGCTTAACTAAGCAGGTAATGAGTTTGTCTTCCACCAATCTGCTCCCTCTTCAAATCCACAGGACTCCCGACACATAAGACGCGCACAGTGTTTTCAGGGATGAGCGGAGCGTCTCATTTACACATTTATACAGGAACGCCATGCCTTTTTTCTTTTGGACATGTGCGTTTTTGTGGTGTCTGTTCGAGTCATTTAGAGGCTGATTGAAGTGTGTGGAATGCGGAGGCACATTGTGACAATTACAGCTGAAAAATGAGTGTTTATTAAGCGTCAGAAGTGAGTCATGTGTTTGGTAAGTGAAGTACTTTTGACTAAAAGTAGCATATGAACACTGCCTGGGGTCTTGCACTGGGAGACACTCGGAATTTCTTATCATAAATTGGTGTTCAGCGAGATTAGAGATTCTCGAATGTGAGTCATGCAGCGGATGCACACATGAGACTCAAAATGCTAACTCTAGTGTGCTACCTCTGTATACTACCTAGTAGTGTTGTCACAAAACTGGAGCTTACTACTTTGATACAATACCTTGAAAAATACAGATATTCGATACAATTTTCGATACCGTGCACTGTAAAAAATATCTGTTGATTAACAGTTTCTGTGTTTACTGATCATGTATGGTTGCGTTATTGGATGTTGCCTTGTTGACTTTTGATGTTGAAATTCAACTCTACAGTTTATCAGAGTGACTTTTATTGACATTTTAGTAGTTTTTAAAGTAATATAATGTATAATAAATAATATATATACTCACTGTAAAACCCAACAGTCAACTTTAGCAAATGAAATGAGTGTAGTTGACTCGAAATGCACTGAAAGTTAATTCTACTCATTTGAAAAGAGTTTTGAACTCATTGTTGAAGGTAATGAGTTAATTAAATACTTCATTACTTCAACTTAAATAGAGTAAGTTCACAGTTCTCATATAGATTAGTTTAACTCATGGTTTGTAGCAATCGGTTTCCTCAAACGGTTTGAGTTGCCTTAACTTAAGTTTTACAGTAGTCAGTTGGTTTGAGTTCTCTTCATTTATTGGGTTTTACTGTGCTCAAATTGCTTCATTTACTCAAATGGATTAAGTTTACAGTACTCATTATGATTATTATTTTTTTATCTTAAATGGTTTGATGCAATCGGTTTGAGTTACCTTAACTTTTGGGGTTTTACAGTGTAGAAATAAGCCTGTAAAATAAGAGAAAATGTACAACCCCAACCCAGACAATATATCACTTTCAACTATTAAAAATAATAATAAAGGTCACTTTTTCAAACTTTTCAAGGTTAAAAGTTGATGGAAGAAAGAGTAAGGGTCAAGGTCATGGGTTTGACCTTTTACATAGTAAGTAAGTAAGTAAAGTTTATTTTTAAAGCACATTTACTTCAGTTTGGCACTGACCAAAGTGCTGGGGTCCGTTCTTCGTACCTCGCTTAAATGATCTAAGATGATTTGACAGATCCTGGATCTTTTAATCTTGAAAACTGATCTCTCGCTAATTGGGTTCTTGAGACAAGTTCGCGAATCAGATTAGAATATCTGGATGAACTGATCTGAGATCGCTGCGTGTGTTGTGAAGGACAGATCTATCGATCCTCGAAATCATGATCAGCAATGCAACGATTGGCTGACGGCACAGCAGCGTAATGACATCATCTGATTATTAATCAATTATCCATGTCAGCAAAATTACATCAAATTAGCAGTAAACGGCTTGTTAAATATGACACGCAATAACCTTCCACATTTGTTGTGAACTGCAGGCTTTACACTTTCATGTGTCAAGAGTATTCATCATGTATTTCAATGCAAATCAATGTATTTAGTTCTACATTTAGAAAAGATTTTTTTTATTATAGTAGCCGTTTTTTAATCGGTGTAAAGAATAACTGGTTGTTTGCAAAAGCATTTTCATATTTGTTAAGGCGTCTGCAACTTTTTTGAAGCATTAAATCACTGGCATATTAACTATCAAAACATGTTTATGACTGCATAAATGTATTATTGCTATAAAAAAGTCACATATTGTGCATTTCTATTATACACAATGTGTACTAAAGCGATCTAAAAAGTTCATATCAATAAGTTTTCTCTTTGCACCACCAGGTGGCAGTCTTTGTACTTTCATTTCGAGGGTGCAGATTGCATACGTTTTATAAATATGTATAACTTTATTTTATTAATGACTATAACTTTATATATATAGTTAAAAAATAGGTAAAATTCTCCCAAGTGTATATAACTACTACTGTAAGAAAATATCAGAATTCAGAACATACTTTCTCTATTATCTTTGCTTGAACTGAGCCGATCTAATCCTGTTTATATGAATTGAATCTGCTCCCGATCAGGTTTGACCTAGCAGAACTGTTGCTATGACAACAACTCTCGGATCAGCTTTGAAGAACGAAACGATCCTTGATCGTGTCAAATCGTCAATATCCAAATCCAGCTAACTGAGTAATCCACATACGAAGAACGGACTCCTGAACAAAACCATAGCACACACTTTAAAAGAGTAAAAATAACAATAAAAGTAATAATAGGAATAAAAGTATTACAGCAACAACCACAATAAAGTTTAAAAGCCTCGGAATACAATAGAATAAAAATGTGTCTTAAGTCTAGACTTAAAAATAGAGAGAGAAGAAGCACTCGTAATATCCGGTGGCAGCTGGTTCCACAAACGAGGAGCAGCGACTGCAAAGGCTCTATCTCCTTTCAATTTAAGTCGTGAGCGAGGAATTTGTAGTAAAATTTGATTCGAGGACCTAAGAGGCCGATGAGTTGACTGTAAGTTAATAAATTGTGATATATAAAAATGTGCTTGCCCATTCAGTGCTTTAAAAACAATAAGTAAAATCTTGAACTGAATTCTAAAATTAACAGGAAGCCAATGAAGGGATGCTAAAACTGGTGAGATATGAGCATGTTTTTTGGTGCCTGTTAAAAGTCTAGCTGCCGCATTTTGAAACTACTGCAACCGTGCCTATGAGGATTGAGGGAGACCAACACACAAAGAATTGCAATAGTCTAGGCGGGACGTGATAAAAGCATGTATGACCTTTTCCAGATCTTGAAAAGAAAAAAATGGATTTGAGTCTGGAGATGATCCTCAGCTGATAATAACTATTCTTAACCACTGAGCTAATTTGTTACATAACATACATAACATTACGTAACAATTACCTTAGAAATGCAAAGAATTTACTTACACAATCAACTAGTTCTCCAATAGTAACATCCCATTGCAATGCTCTACGGATAAAGGCAATTGAATGTTGACAATGTGGCAATTTAGTGAATTAGAATTCAGTTAGAATTACAAAATCAAGCAATATTTCCCTCAAACCATTCACCATTTTGGATAAATTAGAACGCATTCCAATTTTCTTTTATGCACACGATGTGAGAGATGCTGATTCGTGCCAAAATGAGACATCTGCTAAAGCAATGTAATTTTGCTGCTTACTGAAGGCTGTAGCGCGGTGCGGTCTTGCTAGGCAGCTCACTAGGGTTTTGGAACAGAGCCGATGTTTCAGTGCTCTGGAATTGAGTTGCTTCGCCACAAAGCGGCAGTGCTCCGAGTGCTTCCGAAGCTGTTTTCTTCGCTGAACGGCTAAAGATAGGGCTTGCTGCTATCGGGGCCAGAAATATGTTGGCGACCAGACCAAACCATCACCCAAAGCCCAGCAGACTCCCAGACAACTGAGAGGCACAGAGTGAGCGAGAGAGAGAGAGAGACAGAGAGAGAGAGAAAATGGGCCCAGAATGAGAACGGCCCTTTAGGCGTCAGGAAATGCGAGGAAATGAAGTTCTGAAATCATTGATTTTAAAATGAGCTGCAGACGGGAGAAATTGAGAGGAAAGCGAGTGAAGTGGGACGGAGGATGTAGAACAAGGTAAAGCAAGAGAGGAATGAGGAGACGTCTTGTAATCTCATGATAAAGAGTTGGAGGGGATGAGTTTTGACATTGTTTAATGGAAGCTCATAATAAACCTTGTGTTGTGATTTATGGCTGTTCGCGCACAATTGATTTGGTGTGTGAATGTCAATAAATTATGGAGCTAGATCAGTCTCAAAAATACTACATTTACAAAATACACTTCAAACATCCACAACACAATTCTAATTTTCCAAAGCGTGATAATCGAGATTCAAAAATACAATTCAAAAATTAAGTTCAAAACTCAATTCATATATACGCAAATCCATTTCGTAAGTTCAAAACACAATTCATAGGTACACAATTCCAATTCGTAAGTTCAAAACACGATTCATAAATAGGCAAATACAATTCGGAAGTTCAAAACACGATTTATAGGTACACAATTCCAATTCGTAAGTTCAAAATACAATTCATAAATAGTTAAATACAATTCAGAAGTTCAAAACACGATTCATAAGTAGGCAAATACAATTCGGAAGTTCAAAGCACGATTCATAAATACGCAAATCCAATTCGGAAGTTCAAAATATGATTCATAAATACGCAAATCCAATTTGTAAGTTCAAAACATGATTCATAAATACGCAAATCCTATTCGAAAGTTTAAATCATGATTCATAAATATGCAAATCCAATTCGTAAGTTAAAAACACAAATCATAAATATACAAATATAATTTGTAAGTTCAAAACACAATTCATAAATACGCAAATCCAATTTGTAAGTTCTAAATACGATTCATAAGTAGGCAAATACAGTTCGGAAGTTCAAAACACGATTCATAAGTACACAAATCCAATTCGTAAGTTCAAAATACGATTCATAAATAGTTAAATACAATTCGGAAGTTCAAAACACGATTCATAAATACGCAAATCCAATTCGTAAGTTCAAAACATGAATCACAAATACGCAAATACAATTTGTGAGTTCAAAACATGATTCATAAATATGCAAATTCAATTTGTAAGTTCAAAACATGATTCATAAATAGGCAAATACAGTTCGGAAGTTCAAAACACGATTCATAAGTTCACAAATCCAATTCGTAAGTTCAAAATATGATTCATAAATAGTTAAATACAATTCGTAAGTTCAAAACATGAATCAAAAATACGCAAATACAATTTGTGAGTTCAAAACACGATTCATAAATACACAAATCCAATTTGTGAGTTCAAAACATGATTCATAAATATACAAATATATTTTGTAATTTCAAAACACAATTTATAAACATACAAAGATAATTCGTAAGTTCAAAACGCAATTCATAAATACACAAATCCAATTCGTAAGTTCAAAACACAATTCAAAAATATACAAATATAATTTGTAAGTTTAAAAAACAATTTATAAACATACAAATATAATTTGTAAGTTCAAAACACAATTCATAAATACGCAAATCCAATTCATTTGGCAAAAATATACGCCACTTGAAATACTGAAACAACATAGTGCTGCAGCAACACCAATTTCCATTAACAAATTAATCCTGAACGGATATTGAAAGTTTGGGCATGGACACACAAGCTCACATAAATGCAACAAACTTGTGTCTGTGTGGAAGGTATTGATTGAGACCAGGATAGATTAGGCTACAATGGTGTTCCTCATTCTCAACCATTTGCTTTATGTTCTCTTTATATTTCACAGATTGTCAAAAATGTGCTCTGTGTTGTAAGACACAGTGAATTAAGTTGTCAGACACCATTCTAGATTTTGACTTTTGCCTTGTACGATGGCTCTGAAATGTCAAAACCATTTTTAAAATGCTTACTGCGAATGCGATAATGGAAATAATAAAATCCGATACAGATTTTTTCTGTGATGCCAGAACGTTTTGGAGCCAGTGAGTATATGTGATTGGCACAACATGACGACATTTTTTTGCAAATATTGCAGATGAAAATTTTGGACTTTGTGTGCAGTGAGTTGTGCTAGGTTGTAAAAATCATAAGCTTTTTGACTATTTAAACATACAGTCAAAAAATAAAAGAAACAAAAAAAAAGGTCCTTTAGGTGACTTGATTTAGTATTGAAATGCATTTTTACAATTGGATAGACTTACAACTTTTATTTTGCCATTTTTATCAGAAAAACTGGTCCATTCCTACTCTGACCTGTTTATTCACACCTGCGTCTTTAGGTCACCACTAATGAGAACCCTCCGCCCCAGTTCACATACTCTCATGTCCTATATATCATATCAGATGATTAGTGTGTCCCAATTTATAGTTGATGTAAAATAGTTTGCCTGAAATACAATAATGATGTTTTTTATTAGTTTTCAAAAGTTTGGGGTCAGTTTTTTTCATGTTCTTTTTAAATGATGATTCTGGTGGCATTCATTTCATGTAAAAAAAAAAAAAAAAAAAAAAAAAAGTTAAATACTTATTCATTAAATATTTATTTATTTACTTATTGTATGTGGACATACTCCGCTTTCTAGGGAGATTGCTATTGGCTTTTTGCCTAGTCCTTAGAATATTTATTTATTTACTTATTATTTATACTTATTGTATGTAGTTTTAAATGAAATGATTACACCAGTCATTAATGCTTTTTTACTGTTACCATAATAATAATAATAATAATAATAATAATAATAATAATAATAATAATAATAATAACAACAATTAATATTAGAGTGATTTCTGAAGGATCATGTGACTCTAAAGACTGGAGAAATGAAGCTGAAAATTTATTTTTAATATCACTGGAATCAATGATTCAATTCAATTATAAACTGCTTTTAAACAGTTATTTTATAGTGCATTTTACAATTTCTCCTTTATTTTTGATTCAATAAATGCAGCCTTGATGAGCTGGGGAAGCTTATTTTACAACATCTAAAAATCCACTGACCCCAAACTTTTGAAAGGTAGTGTATGTTATATAAGTTTGTAAATTGTAAATTGCTTTGAATTGGCTTAATTTGCCTCTTTTGTAGTAAAATCATTCGTATATAATCACATTGAATTATCTACAGAATTACGTTGGGTAAATATACACTGTATATTTCAGCATTTTTTTTTTATTTGGCACATTTAAAATGTGTACATGTTAAATTTCGGTGTAATTGTATAACTGCTTGTCAAAGCGTTCTTGCATAAATTGCAGTTGCTTCATGAAAGAGATCCTCCCTGCTCTCATTCTTTGCAGCTTCTTGTTTAGTCTGGCTTGTTTTACTCAAGAGGGCTGATGTTCATTTGTGTCGTTCTTATCCTGAAACATGCCTCTGTCCATTTAACAGATACATTTAGTACTGTTGTAATGACCTCAGACGAATTCCTCATGTAGGGCTGATGTAGTTCGGATGTTGTGATTCTATGGAGGAATTTTGATCTTCTAGGAGGGTTTCTTTGTTTGTTTGTTTGGGACCTGTCACATATTTTTAGAAGCTTTTAAAACTTTATAACTGTGACCGCTGTGCCTGTGAGTGACAGATGTCAAAGAAAGCTGTCATGTAAACCAACAGTATTGCTCTCTCTCTCTCTTCCCAAACCAGCTGATACTGCAGAACAGAAGCTGCCAATCAAACTCTGAACACATTGCATCACTTACACTGTCACTTAAAGCCATGTTCAGTCATCATTTTCTTATGGGCAAATACAGTGTTCATTATAGATGAGTACACCCTAGAGCTGCACGATTCTGGCTAAAATGAGAATCGTGATTTTTTTTTTGCCTAAAATAATATCACGATTTTCTTACGATTCTGTAGATGTAATATAAAGGGTAATATGAGTGGGCTGTTATTATTGTTATTCTCAAACATGTGGTAAAACAGCAATAAGCTTTGTGTAGCTGTACTGTTGGTTAAAATGCTAAATTTTGTATAGACTTTTAGTGGTGGACTTGAACAGACTTTAGATTTGTCCTGGTCATTAATGCTGATGATAATTCTGATGTTGAATTATTGTGTTTGAGACATGCTTACAATCTGTCATTTTTTGCTTAAAATCTGTCACTGACGTGATTTTCGTGAATACAGAGGACTGGGTGGGTATTTTTGGATTTCGGCGGGTTTTGGATACTTTTTGGGCTGGAATTAGTCAGCTACATCTAGCAACCTGTGTGCGTTTTGGGATTCATTTTCACTGCTAAGACTAAGAATGGTTCACTTCCCGCGCTGCTCCCAAACGATCACTCTGTGCCACAAACTGAATGTTATTTACAACTTTATTACCTGTAATTCACAGCCTATGCAGGTTCTGTTCACTAAAGCAGATTTCATTCAGAGGCGCGCGCCCGCCTGCCCTCTCTGTGGTAACAGCTGACGGTCAGCTCAGGTCACGCATGATTTTGCGGTCGTAAATACATTACATTAAGACAGAAATGACATTTTTGAGGTCAATTATATCTTAGAAATGAAACATGACTCTTTAAACACCATTTGGAGGTGTCCACGATGCTGAACACTGTATGTAAAACAATGTGAAAACTTGTGCGGCCACCATTGCTTCTCTCCTGAACTTGAAAATAGGATTGACAGAATCATAGAAATGCTGGATTAAGATCATCTAGGGGGTCAAATTGAGATCGGGATCTTTTTATGATTAATTGTGCAGCTCTACACTGTAAAAATGCCGTGATTTCAACGGTAAAAAACTGTAAAAATGCTACAGTACAAATCCGTAACCTGGTTAACGGTACTGTATGTGTCCTTAATATATACGGCGATTAACCGTAAATTGACTTTCCCAGAATTCCCTGCATGGCACATAAGTTTTTATGCATTTGGTTGACATTAATATGGATCTTTTTAGTTGTTTCCCCATCAGTTATGTACATTAGAGATTTATGTTACATCTAATGTTGATAAACAATGTTTATTTCATGACTTTAATTTTATGCGTGTTACGATACTGTTTAGTAGCTGTGTGAATGACACTGAGCACCTTCTAAATACTGATACTCTTTTCTGCTTGTGGGAAAAGTTGATTGTGATGAGCATTGGCTCATTATGTAACTTCCTCTTCACCTCCTGCATGTGGGTGTGCTAACGTGTCTAGCTGTGTAACAAAAGATGTGTAGATGTTGATAATTCAAAATACAGAAATATTACCTCTATAAATTAATAAAATACGGTAATTTACGTAAAAATGAAAAATTACTTTTACGGTTTGTACCGTGTTTTTAACGGTAAAGTACTGGCAACCACAGCTGCCGTTTTTTTTACCGTAAATTTTATGGATTTATTTTTTTACAGTGTAGTACACCCCCTTTGAAAATAATATATATAAATATATAAAATACAAAATATTGTGTATATTGTAACTTGTCACCCATCCCAGTTTTAGGAACAATAAATAATAACTTGACTTCTAGTTGATCATTTGGTATCAGAAGTGGCTTTTATAAAACGCTTATTTTACCAAAATAAAATATGATCATGCCTTGATTTTTTTAACTATTTAATTACGACAGTAGGGTCTGACTTTGCTTAGACAAAAATCTTGTCGCTTAACAGAAATAATGTCCAGTATAGAATATATAGTCATGCTGCAGTGGAGACAGAATGAATATTGTTTACGACTCCCATGAGCTTGAAGGACTGCATCCACACATCTCTGAAATTACTTCATAAAGTCATCTGGAATGGCAAAGAAAGCGTTCTTGCAGGACTCCCAGAGTTCATCAAGACTCTTTGGATTCATCTTCAATGCCCTTTACTTCATCCTACCCAAGACTTGCTCAATAATGTTTATGTCTGGTGACTGGGCTGGCCAATCCTGGAGCACCTTGACCTTCTTTGCTTTCAGAAACTTTGATGTGGAGGCTGAAGTATGAGAAGGAGCGCTATCCTGCTGAAGAATTTGCCCTCTCCTGTGGTTTGTTATGTAATGGGCAGCACAAATGTCTTGATACCTCAGGCTGTTGATGTTGCCATCCACTCTGCAGATCTCTCACACGCCCCCATAATAAATACAACTCCAAACCATGATTTTTCCTTCACCAAACTTGACTGACTCCTAAGAGAATCTTGGCTCCATGCTGGTTTCAGTAGGTCTTCTGCAGTATTTGGGATGATTGGGATGCAGCTCAACAGATGATTCATCTGAAAAATCAACCTTCTGTCACTTTCTAAATGATCAACTAGAAGTCAAGTTATTATTTGTTGCTCTTACAACTGGGATTGACGACAAGACTTTTGTTAAGTAGTGTACATATGCATTTTTACAAAACAATTTTATTAAGCAGCTGTATTCATTAAAATTGGTAAATAAAACACTGTTTAACATCAAACAAGTTGTTGCATTAAAAATGTAAAAAAAAAGGAAGATTTTGATTTGTATACTTAATTTTTTTCCTTTTTATGTATATATATTTTTCTGACATTTATTGGGGTGTACTCAATTTTGCATTACAATCTTATTTTTATATTTTGATTAATGTATCATTAAATGTATCATCAGTCTTATTATTGGTATGCTTTGGAAAAAAATGGGTTATTTCAACCCATATCTTGGTAAAATATGGACAAATCACACAGCTGGGTTAATTTTTTTTCAATATAATTTATTAATATTATAGCTGGCAGCACGGTGGCGCAGTGGGTAGCACAATCTCCTCACAGCAAGAAGATCACAGGTTCGAGTCCCGGCTTAGTTAGTTGGCATTTCTGTGTGGAGTTACCATGTTCTCCCCATGGGTTTCCTCCGAGTGCTCCAGTTTTCCCCACAAGTCCAAAGACGTGGTATAGGCAGGGCTTAATTTGTGCCGGAACACTCCGGATTCGGCACCTCTGAAATCTGATTCGGCACCTCATTTTACTGATCCCCTCTCCTCAACTGCCCTCCTCCGTAGTCCGCTGATCACTTTCACTTTCTTCCGTGACTCCCCAACCCTCTTTACTTTCATCCGTGAGAAATTCCCCTACTCTTCACTTTTGTCCCGGACACCCCTCCGCCATCCAACGCCATCCAACGCCCTGCTATATCATCAAAACCCTGCCCCCCACACCTCGCTCTTCACTTTCGTCCGTGCCAAACACCGCCCTTCCCAGCTCTCCACCTCTAGATCCACCCGTAACATGCCGTATTCGTTACACCGATCTGTTTGTGGGACCTCGCAATTCACAAATTAAGCACTGTGTATAGTAGGATTGGGTAGGCTAAATTGTCCGCAGTGTATGTGTGTGAATGAGTGTGTATGGGTGTTTCCAGGTGATGGCTTGCAGCTGGAAGGGCAGCGCTGTATAGAACATATGCTGGATAAGTTGGCGATTCATTCCGCTGTGGCAACCACAGATTAATAAAAGGACTGAGCCGAAAATTATAGCCCAAATTTAAACCATTTTTAGGTTTGTCCACATTTTACTCAAGTTTGGGCTGAAATAGCTCAGTGTATATTTAGTGCTGTTTAATCTAATGTAAAACCAAAAAAAAAATGGATTTGCACAAACATCTCATTGCAAAGCATCTCATAGAAAGTATAAAAGAGAGTATAAAGGATGTTTTTCGGAGGAGTCTGTCATGGCGTGTTTATTGATGCTGGGTGCTGTATATAAACTAATGCAAAAACAACATCTTATAGACCAGTAAGCACCATACTGGTGAGTGTGTGTGTGTGTTTGTGCACATGTGTGCATGCATATGATGTAGATTGCATATGACTGACTCTGATTATGATGAAGTGGATCGTATTGGTTGGACGTTGCGCAGATGTAGCATGTGACCGAGTGAATCAGACTGTCTTTCTCTCATAAACAAACCACAAAATCCAATATGACACGTGGAAGCCATACATGTCAACACTCCTGTTTTTTCTGGGATTCTTCCATTTTTTTCTTTCTATCACGCTATATCATCTAGTTTAAATATTTTCACGTAAGTTTAAAATTTTTATGACAGGTGGCAGTAACATCAACACAGAGCTGATCTCAAATGTGATGTACTTGCAAGAGATCTGGTTAATAAATGTACGTTTTGGGGTGATTGTAAGAAAGTGTCTGGTGCAAATGTGCAAAAACTGACGTTAAAGTACTTTTTGTGGTTGGGTCTGTTCTAGTTCGGATCGTATTCTCACCACAAATGAACCGCTATAGGGTTCAAAGAAGCATAAACTGTTCTGAAAACAATCGAATGCTTTCATTATAGATCTAAGGTTCGTTTCCTAAAACCATCGTTAGCCAACTAAGGTTGCAAGTTCCGTTGTTACAAATATAGTTTGTTGGTTTGCCGTTTCCCAAATCCGTCGCACCAACGAACATTCTCAAACTGTGTCGCAAGCTTGAGCACTCGCAACTACACCTCTGGAGCTGTAGTTAGAAACATATTTCCTGGCTGTGTTCTATTCCCACTTATCCCCCCTATGCTCTATTCATTTAGAACTTTCTAACATTGAAAGTTAATATTATCAAAAATAAAAAAGCATTAAGGTCATCTCTCCTAGGTGTAATTTGCTGTCAAAGTACTTTTACAGTTCAGTTTTAGCGATCTTCATGTTTACAATTATGCTCCCTTCGCAGTGCACTTTGAAAACATTGATGTCATTTTGAACACAGCCTCATGGCGAAAGCTAAAGGTGACCTATTGTTATTTAAAAGCAGAATTTATGTTATGTCTCCAAAGCATGTGAAAACAAAAAGCATACATTAATTATTTTAATTTATAGTAGGTTATGTATTGAGTATCTGTACTGTACATGACATGGGCCTGCTGGTTAGAACGTTCTGCTGTGGTTTACGAGTGTCAAATTGTAAAAGTAGACCTTTCCAAAAAAACAAATAAACAATATCGTACTTAATAATAATAATAATAATCATAATCATCATCATCTTTAATATTATAAATTTTATTGTTAGTATTTTTTGTTCAATTTTATTTTTTATAATAAATAGCCTCATTAATTAGTTATAGAATATGTAATGTTCAACTTCTCAATAAAATTAGTAGAGCAAACATAGGCCCCATGTGCCATTTACACATTGGAGTTAATTTGGAAAGCGAGTGCATGTTTTTACCAAATCTAATATTGAATTTTTGTTAAAATGCATGTAAAACAACATCATATGCACAAAGAAATGATGGGGTTGGCGATGCAGTGGCGCTGTAGATAGTGCTGTCGCCTCACAGCAAGAAGGTCGCTGGGTAGCTGGTTCGAACCTCGACTCAGTTAACGTTTCTGTGTGGAGTTTGCATGTTCTCTCTGCATCCGTGTGGGTTTCCTCCCGGTGCTCCGGTTTCCCCCACAGTCCAAAGACATGCGGTACAGGTGAATTGGGTAGGCTAAATAGTCCGTAGTGTATGAGTGTGTGTGGATGTTTCCCACTATGTAAAAAAACTAGCTGGATAAGTTGGCGGTTCATTCCGCTGTGGCGACCCCAGATTAATAAAGGGACTAAGCCAACAAGAAAATGAATGAATGAATGAAATGATGGGGTTCTTCTCTAAAGAAGTAGTTACTCCACCCAGTTTAGAGCATCATTATGGGTGTTTTACACTATAACTATCGTGGTTCAAGTGATGGATCTGCGACAGAGAAACTATGGGTTTTGGGAAACATTCGTCTCTACATCGTTCTTTTTCCAAACGATGCATAGTACTATGATAGTTCAGCCGCGAGTTATGTTGTTGTTTGGGAAACACCCCTGATCATTCTTATTGTGACAGTTTTGTCATTTAATGTTAAAACAAACAAAACAAAATCTAAATGAGATATTAATTTGCTGCTCTAAACATATCTTTACATCCTAGTGTTGACTGGTATGGTGAAAACAGAAATGCAAAGCTGAGTGTGTGTTTTATAACAACTCCCGCCACTTCACTGTGTGTTTTTTTTTGGACTGTGTGGACCCTGGTGTTTTCGCCTCTGCCTACATTTAATTGGCCACCCCTCGGATTTGCGTATGTGCTAAATTTAGTCGCATGCTCTCCCTGCCGCCCCTAAAAATAAACACGCAATTAATTACTCCTGCTGTTTCACTAATGAGAGGACGGTTTTTGATCGGCCTCATCAGGCAGGGAAAACTCAGCAGGGCAACACGGCGCTTTTGGGAATCTTTAGGGGCACATTAACAGGGACGGGTAACACTTTATATTACTTTGGTTAATTACGATAGCAAACATCACAGTTTATAAAATAAACAGTTCAGATTTTTAAATAGGGAAAATATGCATGAGGATTGCAAAATGAGAGATGGCTTTCCTTCGTTTTAAATCAGTTAAAAGTATATCAACTGTATAAAAATATATTTATTTATTTATTTATTTATTTTTTAATATTACAGACAAACATTTAATGGTGGTGTACAAAGGTTCACAGAAAACAACCTGGAAATAGCATGACAATACTCAGCAATAATATTAAAACTGTTTCTTTAGCAGCAGCACATTATATTAGAAATATTTGTGAAGGGTCAAGTGACACTGAATTTCCAACGTCATTACTCCAAACTCTAGATTTGCATCACAGAAATAAATAATATTTAAAAATATATTCAAAGAGGCAACATTCATTCATTCATTTTCTTGTCGGCTTAGTCCCTTTATTAATCCGGGGTCGCCACAGCGGAATGAACCGCCAACTTATCCAGCAAGTTTTTACGCAGCGGATGCCCTTCTAGCCGCAACCCATCTCTGGGAAACATCCACACACACATTCACACACACTATGGACAATTTAGCCTACCAAATTCACCTGTACCGCATGTCTTTGGACTGTGGGGGTAACCCGAGCACCCGGAGGAAACCCACGCGAAGGCAGGGAGAACATGCAAACTCCACACAGAAACGCCAACTTAGCCGAGGTTCGAACCAGCGACCTTCTTGCTGTGAGGCGACAGCACTACCTACTGTGCCACTGCCTCGCTCTCAAAGAGGCAACAGTTATTTGAAATTGTAATAATATTGCATAATATTTCTGTTTATACTATGTTTGATCAAGCATTCTAAGCAACAATGATGATAATGTATTGATAATATTTTTTGTTAAATTAAACATTTACATTACTAATAATAATAATTATTAATAATGATTACATTGATTGAGGAATAACATTAAATGCGGGGCGTCACGGTGGGCAGTGGGTAGCATGATCGCTCACGGTGGGCAGTCGGTAGCACGATCGAAGTTCACTGGTTCGAGCCCCAGCTGGGTCAGTTGGCATTTCTGTGTGGAGTTTGCATGTTTTCCCCGTGTTGGCATGGGTTTCCTCCGTGTGCAATCACATGCTATACAGTTGAATTGAATAAGCTAAATCAGCTGTAGTTTATGAGTGTGAAAGAGTGTGTATGGGTGTTTCCCAGTGTTGGGTTGCATCACAGAAATAAATCATATTTAAAAATATATTCAAAGAGGCTACAGTTATTTGAAATTGGAATAATATTGCACAATATTACTGTTTGTACTATGTTTGATCAAGCATTCTAAACACTGCATAAAACATGCTGGATAAGATGGCAGTTCATTCCACTGTGGCGACCCCTGATTAATAAAGCCGAAAAGAAAATTAATGAATGAACATTACATGAGTGTTAGACTCTGATTCAGAGTATTAACCATGCCGAGAAAGGTTTGTAAATGTGCTGTGCTGTTCCAGGCTCAGATACAACCGTAACCATTCTGAACTGTTCTTAGTAGAGCGGCTATTGACATTAGCTATGTTTCTATCCACCTATTTTTATTCGCATTTTGGATATGCACATAAAAAAAACTGTTGATTTAAACTCCAAGATGCACATCAGTTTTGCTATAACATATGTGTCACTGAGTAAGATAAACTTTTTATTCGATAAGATGTGTGTAAGAATGGGTTTTAACCACAGCGGTTTGAACTGTAGTTCTGCCGAGCAACTAAAAAGTTATCAGTATAATGGTAAAAACTGTACATTTCTAGTTGAACCATTCTTCTGCAATTTCATACCAAAAACGGAAATAAGGGCAGTATTAATAGCTAAAAATGTGGGAGAGCGTTGATATTACGTGATTGTATTGTATTGCAATATGGAACAAGTAAATGTTGATGTTAAATCAAAAGTAATTCACAAATACTTGGTAATGAGGCGATTTAATGACAATAATTCTCTATGGTTACAACTGAATTAAGTACAAAATAACTGTTTAAAATGATCAAATATGAAATGATAAAACATATGATATAAATTGTACCCAGCTTAAATGTAAAATTACAGTTACCAGAGGTAGAAGGAGAGACAAAAGGAGGGAGAGACAAAGAGGGCAGGCCCAGAAGTTAGCCTGATTGCAGTAGTGGCAGAGAAGAAAGACTCCAGAGGAGGAGCGAAGCAGAGCAGGAAAAGACAGGCCAGGAAAAGAGACGGAGCAGAGTTTTACAACTATTTTGTATCTTTCTTGACCATGTGACTAAAGCCTAAATGCTGAGACATTCAAACTGACCAATCAACATGTGACCACATCATAAAACCCCCAAAGTCCACATACCAGGCTCTGATCTTATCAGTATCTGCCTTTAGAGTCAGTATGGTCCTTCTTTGATAAAGGACATGTTTTTTTTATATAAACAAATGCATATGATAATTTAGACTTTTACATGCACATAAACTACGATGAAAACACTTTTCATGTGATTTTGTTAGAAGAGATTATGTGATGATGAAAACCTGTGTGAATGGACAATCCCTCAGGCTGAACACTGTAAAACTTCTGAAATGTTGTTTTGGTCATTCTAAAATGCCTTAATCGTTAAAATCTTAGTGTTATTATATTATTAATGACTTCTAGAATGAAGAGTGTCTGTGCTCCGCATCTCACTGCTTCAAACGCCATAGCGCGTTCATTGCGTGTCAGGATTGCCCTCTGAGGCGCAAGTCATTTATTAAAAGAAGAAAACACTCATGCAGCTTCTCCTACCGCAGCAAATTCTGTTTTTACTGTTGATATTTAGCGCCAGATAGTCAGGAAGTGACGATTTTGTTTGCTTTGACTTGAATAACTTCTCTGACCACATTTCTAGAACTGCTCGATCGTGCAGATTCACACTCTATAACATCAGAAAGATCCGACCCTTCTTATCGGAACATGCAGCTCAACTCCTTGTTCAAGCTCTTGTTCTCTCCAGACTGGATTACTGCAACTCTCTACTAGCAGGGCTTCCAGCTAACTCTATCAAGCCTCTTCAGCTGCTCCAGAACGCAGCAGCACGAGTGGTCTTTAATGAACCTAAAAGAGCACATGTCACTCCGCTACTCACCTGTTTGCACTGGCTGCCAGTTGCTGCTCGCATCAAATTCAAAGCTCTGATGTTTGCCTACAAAGCGACCTCTGGCTTTGCTCCTCCTTATCTGCTCTCACTTCTGCAGATCTATGTGCCCTCCAGAAACTTGTGTTCTGTGAATGAACGTCGCCTCGTGGTTCCATCTCAAAGAGGGAAGAAATCACTTTCCCGAACTCTTGCATTCAATCTGCCCAGTTGGTGGAATGAACTCCCTAACTGCATCAGATTGGCAGAGTCACTCGCTGTCTTCAAGAAACGACTTAAAACTCAACTATTTAGTCTCCACTTCACTTCCTAATCTGCAATTGCCTCTCTGGATATACCACTAACTGTACTCAATAAAAAATAAAATAAATAAATGAATTACTAATGCTTTCCTTCTTAGGCTTTACAGACCTGAAACTTGCCTACAGCACTTATTCATTGTTGCTCTTATAGTTGTGTAAATTGCTTCCTTGTCCTCATTTGTAAGTCACTTTGGATAAAAGCGTCTGCTAAATGACTAAATGTAATGTAAATTTATTTGCATGTCTTTTATGCGATATTACAGTTTTGTGCTCAAAGTTAATTTGAATTTTTCAATGGAAACATAGCTAATGATGGCATATATGACATTGATTAAAAACTATGGACAGAGGCCCATTGTGACATCTTGATTAAGTTATCTGCAATATTTTATTTCATTTGGAAAGATATTTCATTTCGCCACTACAGTTGCAGTGGCAAGTCATGCTGGTATTATTATTTTTTTTTTTTTGAAGGTGTTAAAAAAGGTAATAAAATGTATTAAATTAAAATTAAGAAGTTCTGTATATACCCTTTGTTGAAACCACTACATCAAACTTGTAACTTTTTTCTTAAAAATAGTAATAAATCACATTTTATTTCCCAAATCACAATTTTGATCAGATAAATCGCAATTAGATTTTTTCTGCAAATCGTGCCGCCCTAGTCCTATAACAGGCAGATAGTGCAGTGTATTATTCATCAGCACAGTTTGTCATGTGTACAGTTCACCTGACTGTGTGTCATGTCAGGAGTTCAGACCAGCGCTGGCGGCCAGTGGTGATGAAGAAAGGGAATCATGACCTAAAGTTCACTCTTGTCGAGGCTTTGAGCGGTGTCACAAACATGGACCCTCGGGGACCTGCAGAGCGAGATCCAGGCGACAGACAGTCAATTGGTCCCTGTGAGAACTTGTCAAGTTCAATCGGCTGCTTTTATTGTGCTGGAAGCTTCATACTTCTACTTCATAACGCTCTAGAAAACCCTGCTCTCCAAAATTTACTGTAAACCTAGTGAATCATTGCTAATACAGTGTGGTTTGAACACACAATAGAATACTTTTTTTTTGGATATTAAGTTTAATTTGCTTGTGTATTTAAAACTTTTAATATGATTTTGGTGTATGTATGTATGTATGTATGTATGTATGTATGTATGTATGTATGTATGTATCTATCTATCTATCTATCTATCTATCTATCTATCTATCTATCTATCTATCTATCTATCTATCTATCTATCTATCTATCTATCTATCTATCTATCTATCTATCTATCTATCTATCTATCGTCTGTCTGTCTGTCTGTCTGTCTATATATCTGTCTGTCTGTCTGTCTGTCTGTCTGTCTGTCTGTCTATCTATCTATCTATCATCTATCTATCATCTATCTATCTGTCTATCTGTCTGTCTGTCTGTCTATATATCTGTCTGTCTGTCTGTCTGTCTGTCTGTCTGTCTGTCTATCTATCTATCTATCTGTCTGTCTGTCTGTCTATATATCTGTCTGTCTGTCTGTCTGTCTGTCTGTCTATCTATCTATCTATCTATCTATCTATCTATCTATCTATCTATCTATCTATCTATCTATCTATCTATCTATCTATCTATCTATCTATCTGTCTGTCTGTCTGTCTGTCTGTCTATATGTCTGTCTGTCTGTCTGTCTGTCTGTCTATCTATCTATCTATCATCTATCTATCATCTATCTGTCTATCTATCTATCTATCTATCTATCTATCTATCTATCTATCTATCTATCTATCTATCTATCTATCTATCTATCTATCTATCTATCTATCTATCTATCTATCTATCTATCTATCTGTCTATCTGTCTGTCTGTCTGTCTGTCTGTCTATATATCTGTCTGTCTGTCTGTCTGTCTATCTATCTATCTATCTATCTATCTATCTATCTATCTATCTATCTATCTATCTATCTATCTATCTGTCTATCTGTCTGTCTGTCTGTCTGTCTGTCTGTCTGTCTGTCTGTCTGTCTGTCTATCTATCTATCTATCTATCTATCTATCGATCTATCGATCTATCGATCTATCGATCTATCGATCGATCGGTCGGTCGGTCGGTCGGGCGGTCGGTCGGTCGGTCTGTCTGTCTGTCTGTCTGTCTGTCTGTCTGTCTGTCTGTCTGTCTGTCTGTCTGTCTGTCTGTCTGTCTGTCTGTCTGTCTGTCTGTCTATCTATCTATCTATCTATCTATATATTATACATACACCAAGCAGTTTACTCTCAAGTACTTTAATTTTCAGACTATTACTCATGAAGACTGTCGTTAAATATCTATGAAAACAAATGTAAAAAAAGTTGTTGTCTGTATAGTTTTTTTTTTTTACAAACAATAAGTGTAAAGTGAGTTATGTATAAAAAGTGATATATAAAAAAATACACTCACCGGCCACTTTATTAGGTACACCTGTCCAACAGCTTGTTAGCATAAATTTCTAATCAGCCAATCACCTGGCAGCAACTCAATGCATTTAGACATGTAGACATGGTCAAGACGATCAGCTGCAGTTCAAACCGAGCATCAGAATGAGGAAGAAAGGGGATTTAAGTGACTTTGAACGTGGAATATTTGTTGGTGCCAGATGGGCTGGTATGAGTATTTCTGAAACTGCTGATCTACTATTATTTTCACGCACAACCATCTCCTGGGTTTACAGAGAATGGTCAGAAAAAGAGAAAATATCCAGTGAGTAGCAGTTCTGTGGGTGTTAATACCTTGTTGATGCCAGAGGTCAGAGGAGAATAGCCAGACTGGTTCTAGCTGATAGAAAGGCAACAGTAACTCAAATAACCACTCGTTACAACCGAGGTATGCAGAAGAGCATCTCTGAACAGACAACATTTTTCATTTTAATTGGCTTTCTTTTGGTATTTTGTATTGATGTGTAGATGTAATTTCTGCAGTAGTTCAATCTTGGCATTGCTATGCAGAAAACAAATAAACCTCAAACCTCATAACAGACAGTGATAGTAAAAATCTTCCGAATCTGTTGATCTGCGGTGCAGAAAAGCTCCAGGATACGGAGCAGTGCTTTGCTTAGTCAGGAGGAGGCGAGTCTGACGATGACAGATGGAGGAGTTATATTGAGATGAAGGCGGTGTTGGAGGCTGCTAATGTATGCAGAACAATTGCGCACGACTTCATGGCGCTAATTTACATGCACTCAATGCTCGTTTTAATGAACTTTCCCTCCATTAGTAGTCTTGCCGTAAACCTACCGCCTCGCCGTATACTAACTTGGTTTCGTGAATCGCTAACAAAAGCAGAGCGATTGTGCTCCCCCTCCATCCAAGTGCCTCAGAAAAAGAGAAAGAAAAAACTAAGAAAAGCAATTTAGTTTTCAATTTCCTGCAGGCCCACGGAGAAGCAGTTATAGCACCCGGGTCCCTTCGGAAAGAGCGAGGCAGCACTAGAACTAGGCCGCAGTCTCCTTCGCACGAAAATAGCACACATCAACATCAGGGCTCGGAAAAATCACCCAGAAGTGCTCAAAACATTTGACTTGAATAGCCGTAAATTATCCATGCGCATCCTGTTCAGATCATAGCAGTCATTAGAGAACAGTTCCATGAATTACAACTTCAAAGCTCGCGCTTTCCTCTCAGATCTACAACAGGTTTGACTCTGTTTCGCTCAGATGAGGCAGCTTTCATTTCGCCATTGTTTCAGCAATGAGATTAAATGGAGATTCCTGCTTTTCAGATGTTCTGCTGAGAAAAGATCACAGTGATCTTTGGAAGAACTTAATAGTAATAATAAAGTTAGTAATAATAATTATTATAATGTTAATATTAATCATTGTTATAATAATAATATTAATGTTAGTAGTGTTCAAAATAATTATGATAATAATAATAATAATAACAATAATAATAATAATAATAATAACCATAAAATAATAATAATAATAATAATAATAATAATAATAATAATAATAATTATAAGTGAATAATAATGTTAGTAATGATGTTAATTATAGTAATAATAATAATAATAATAATAATAATAATAATTTTAACAAAGGTACTACTACTACTACTACTACTAATACTACTACTAATAATAATAATAAGTGAATAATAATGTTAATAATAATAATAATGATGATGTTAATAATAATGTTAATAATAATAATAATAATAATAATAATAATAATAATAATTTAAATAATGATAATGATAATAATAGTAATAGTAATAATAGTAATAATAATAATAATAATAATATTAATAATAATAATAATGATAATAATATGAACAAAGTTAATACTACTAATAATATAATAATAATAACAATAATATTAAAATAATATAACTCTAATAATAATAATAATAATAATAATAGTAGTAGTAATAATAATAATAATAATAATAATAATAATAAAAATAATGATAATAATGTTAACAAAGTTACTACTACTACCACTACTACTACTACTACTACTAATAATAATAATAATATTAATCATGCTAATAATAATAATAATAATATTAATAATAATATTTATTCACTCATTCATTCACTTATTCATTCAATCATTCCATTCATTCACTTACTTATTAAATTTTTCTAAATGTTCTGATATAGCTCTATTTTTTGGTGTATGCAAACTACTGAGTCATTGGTATATATTTAAAGAAACATCTGAGATTAACTTGATGCTTAAATAAACAGAATTTAGGATGTTAAGCAGATTTTTTTTTATGAGCTCATACAATTTTGATTAAATTTTTTAACATTTTCTTTTAAAAGTTTTAAAAGCACAAAAGGTTTATAGTCAAAGATTGCATGAAGTAAACAAGAAAACAAATAGTCAAGGAAGAATACGTTTTATGAAAAATTATATGTGATCACTTTTTTATTACAGAAATAAAGACTTTACAGTTTATATAATTTGAAGTACATTTTTCTAAATATCTAAAAGTTTCATAAAAGGTTTAGAGTCAAAGATTGCATGGACAAGAATAAAATAGAAATTTAGTTAAGATTGTTTCATGAAAAAATACTTGAGTCCATTTTTATTACAGAAATATAATACTTGTTTACATTTTAAATCAGTAGTTTGTTTAAAATGATAGTTAATAAAATCAGCTCAATTTAAAACCCACTTTATACTCTTATTATATGCCAACTACTGACTTGTTATTTTAATTTATTCATTCATTCATTTTCTTTTCGGCTTACTCCCTTTATTAACACAGTGGAGTGAACCGCCAACTTTTCCAGCATAATGTTTGCGCGTACTTCCAGTCGCAACCTAACACTGGGAAACACCCAAACACACTCTTTCACACACATACACTACGGCCAATTTACCTTATTCAATTCATCTAAAGCGCATGTGTTTGGACTGTGGGTGAAACCGGATGCCAACAGGGGGAGAACATGCAAACTCCACACAGAAATGCTAACTGACCCAGTAGGGACTCGAACCAGATATCTTCTTTCTGTGAGGCGATCGTGCTACCCACTGTGCCGCCGTGATGCCATATTATTAGTATTATTAGTAGAGTTTGTACATTGTAAAATATAATTTTATGTATATATAATATTAATTGTATTGTATATTTTAATTAATGTTTTAGCTCATTTATTGTAGCTTGTGAAATTTGGCTATATTTGCATAATTATGAACTTCATTATTATGTCCCTTTAAATGCAAATGAGCTGTTGTATTCCAGAATAAGGGCAGCCTTTACACACAATTCTGACACTCCAGAAACAACAAAACAAAACAATCTTTAACAGACAAAATGTTTGTGCGATGTAAGTATAATATTCTTATATACCATAATATTTTAACAGAAACATTTAAGATGAAGCGGACACTTAAACAAAACACATCCCCTCTCCTCTGTGTCTATATCTCGTCCTCTTTCTGTTGTGATTTGTATTTCTCTCCATCTCTGAGTTTCTCTCACTCAGCTCGTTTTTTCCCCCCCCCCTCTCTCGTGTGCATTACACCAGCCTCTAGCCTGTGTCATTCAGATCTATGAACATCCATTAGCAACCATCTGTTACCACCTGCAGCAAAAGCCATTACACCTCGATCGTGGCCTCTGTCAGTGTCTCTCGCCCGTATATCTCTCTCTCTCTCACACACACAAACTCACTTACAGCTGCTCGTTGACATGCTAAGCTTCACTCTCCTGCTCGGCTTATTAGACAGATGAACACCTTTATGATGTAGAAGCTGCAGGTCAGAACATCCGCCGATTGACGCACAGATCTCGCTCTCCTGCCGGCGGTATAAAAGACATCACAAACCTGAAGCAGCATCTTCAACTACTGCAGATGTCATCTAGTTCATCCATTAAACTGCACACAGCTGGACGCAGCACGCTTTTGGCTGCTCGTCTTCTTCAAGTGCTGTGTAGTAAACATGATGGTGTTTATTAGGAATGTGGTCGGCTCTTTGGTAGTTTTCTTTTTGTTAGTTACATACTACATACATTAGTTACATACAGTTTAAGCTATAATTATTCACCCTCCTGTGATTTATTTATTTATTTATTTATTTATTTATTTTTCAAATATTCTGAGATGCGTAATATTTGCGTACGCCATGTTTCATGCTCACATTTGGATGTACTAACGATGAAATTAACGTGAGAATGTGCGTTGATCCATGCTAACTTCACGTCTGGCGTACGTGCATTTCTTGTGTGTTTGTTTTATTTCCGTTTAATACAGAAACAGCTCTGCAAGAAACTTTTGGTTTTAACAAACAAAACTTTAAAGCTGTAATTTTATTAAAATAACAGTGCTGGTATTGTTGGATCTCAGTGCTGCATTTGACACTGTCGATCACAGCATACTTCTGGATAGGCTGGAAAACTGGGTTGGGCTGTCTGGCACGGTCCTCAAATGGTTTAGATCTTACCTTGAAGGTAGAGGTTACCATGTCAGTATAGGTGACCATAGGTCGAGGTGGACACCCATGACGTGTGGAGTCCCACAAGGCTCGATTCTGGCACCTCTCCTGTTCAACCTTTACATGCTCCCTCTAAGCCAAATAATGAGAAAGAACCAAATCTCCTACCACAGCTATGCTGATGACACTCAGATCTACCTAGCCTTACTGCCTAATACAGCCCCACTGACACCCTCTGCCAATGCATTGATGAAATGAGCAATTGGATGTGCCAAAACTTTTTTAGTTAAACAAAGAGAAAACTGAAATGATTGTGTTTGGGAACAGAGATGAGGTTCTCAAGGTAAATGCGTACCTTGGCACTAAAGGTCAAACGACAAAAAATAAGGTCAAGAATCTTGGTGTGACTCTTGAGTCAGATCTGAGTTTCAACAGTCATGTAAAAGCAGTCAGTAAATCAGCATACTATCATCTCAAAAACATAGCAAGAATCAGATGCTTTGTTTCTAGTGAAGATTTAGAAAAACTTGTTTATGCTTTTATCAGCAGCAGGGTGGATTACTGTAATGGACTCATCACTGGTCTTCCTAAAAAGACAGTCAGACAGTTGCAGCTCATCCAGAATGCTGCAGCCAGAATTCTAACCAGAACCAGAAAATCAGAGCACATCACACCTGTCCTCAGGTCTCTACACTGGCTGCCAGTTACATTCAGAATAGATTTTAAAGTATTATTACTGGTCTATAAATCACTAAATGGCCTAGGACCTAAATACATCACAGATTGCTCACTGAATACAAACCTAACAGATCACTCAGATCATTAGGATCATATAAACTAGAAGTTCCAAGAGTTCAGTCAAAGCAGGGTGAATCAGCTTTCAGCCACTATGCCCCTCGCTGCAGGAATCAGCTTCCAGAAATGATCAGATGTGCTCCAACATTAGGCACATTCAAATCAAGACTGAAAACACATCTGTTTAGCTGTGCTTTTACTGAATGAGCACTGTGTTGCGTCCGACAGATTGCACTATCATGTTTTTCTCTTCTTCTTCATTCTTTTATATCACATTTTACCTGTTTTTATGTTTTGTTTTGTTTTTACGCATTTTTATTATTTGTTTTTACTTTTATTTTACTTGTTTCTTTTATTCTTGTTTATGTTTATGTAAAGCACTTTGAATTGCCATTGTGTATGAAATGTGCTATATAAATAAACTTGCCTTGCCTTGCCTTAAAAATAAAATGTAATCAGCTGAAAAAAAAAAGTTGTAAAATATTCAGTACTGTGAAAAATTCACTGCTACCGTTGCTGATAACGCTAAATGTAGAAATCTAACTTTATAATTTGTACAATTCATATTTATATTAAGTCTCATTTTCAATAAATGATTCAGTTCTTCACTCATAAAGCTTTATGTTTCGTTGCTAGATGATCATTTTTAAAGATTTATTCAGTGAAATATTTTTGATGGCTGGTTGTCGCCACCTTTGGGTTAAATAATGTAACTGCTGCCTTCAACTTTCATTTTTGAGCATCAAGTTAAATGCATATGATGGTATTTTAATCTTTACCATGAACATCAGTGGTTTTATCTAAATAATAAACTGTTCTTCCAGTACTTCTGTGTTATTTGACTGTTTGTAACTTCATAACTAACTCAATAAACTGAATCTCTTTCTTGATTTTTGTGTTTTTCAAACACAGATTTGAAAGCAGCTATTTGAAGGATTATTAAACATATGCAAATCACCATCATTTATAATTTGTGTTGCATGGGTGTGGAGATCTCGATCTTTTGATGATTAATCGTGCAGCTTACACTGAATGCATTAATGCAGGCTAAACAAGTAGTGACAGAAAACACCTTTAATAACCTAAGAAACCCACCACATCTCGAAAAACCCACCACAACCTCTTCAGTAATCATTATATTTTACAGCAAAGCCTTAATGACATATTATGCCCCTTTTCTTAAGACATCAAAATCTCTGGTGTCTTCAGAATGTGAACCCACAGATTATTTATTAAAGCTTGTAAGATTTGCCTATTTGTGTAAGGATGAACTCTATTATTTTGTACATCAGTGGCGGTTCTAGTTTAAATGGCACCTTGGGCGAACAACCCCAAATAAACCCCATCTTCCATCTGAGAAATAAAGACGCTATGGGGTCGACTTTATATATATATATATATATATATATATATATATATATATATATATATATATATATATATATATATATATATATATATATATATATATATATATATATATATATATGTATGTATGTATGTATGTATATATATATATATATATATATATATATATATATATATATATGTGTGTGTGTGTGTATATATATATACATATATATATATATATATATATATATATATATATATATATATATATATATATATATATATATACATATATATATATATATATATATATATATATATATATATATATATATATATATATATATGTATATATATATGTATATATATATATATATATATATATATATATATATATATATATATATATATATATGTATATAAATATATATGTATATATATATATGTGTATATATATATATATATATATATATATATATATATATATATATGTATGTATGTATATATATATCCATACACACACACATAAATGTATATATACTGTAGGCGGTTACTCCATTTTCACAGCGCATGAGCGGCATGTATTTTATCGGTGTGCGTGGATACAACTGGAATTCACACCAGGATTAGGATCAGTGTGTGAGGGACGTAGAAATGGTTTTCTGCGTGCATGCGTCAATTTGTTTTGACCAGTGTTGTTTCGATTGCATATAGAGAACAACAAACTTGCGCATGCAAAAGACGCCAAATGTTAATGACCTCTAACGTCTTTATTCTGGGATTACTACCCACATTTCTAATAACTGATTTCTTTTAACTTTGCCATATTTGCAAGATACAGTACCAGTAAAGTGACATTTAAAGTGATATTTTAATATTTATGATTTTTTAATATATTTTACTGCTGAAGACCTACTGGAACCCACTTGGACCTCAAGATTCTCACAGAAATCAGTCAAGTTTGGTGAAGGGAAAATCATGGTTTGGGGTTACATTTAGTATGGGGGTGTGCGAGAGATCTGCAGAGTGGATGGCAACATCAACAGCCTGAGGTATATTAAGACATTTGTGCTGCCCATTACATTACAAACCACAGGAGAGGGCAAATTCTTCAGCAGGATAGAGCTCCTTCTCATACTTCAGCCTCCACATCAAAGCTCCTGAAAGCAAAGAAGGTCAAGGTGCTCCAGAAATACCCAGCCCAGTCACCAGACAGGACCATTATTGAGCATGTCTGGGGTAAGATGAAGGAGGAGGCATTGAAGATGTATCCAAAGAGTCCTGATATTTTAAGGCTTAACTAGGTTAATTAGGAAAATCATTTTATAATGTTGGTTTGTTCTGTAGACTATCGAAAAAAAATATTAATCAGGGGTGCTAATACTATTGACCTTAAAATAGTAAAAAAAAAAAAAACTGCTTTTGTTTTGGCTGAAATAGAACAAATAAGACTTTCTTCAGAAGAAAAATATTATAGGAAATACTGTGAAAACATTCTTGCTCTGTTAAACATCATTTGGGAAATACATAAAAAAGAAAACATTTTGACTACAACTATATGTGGGACCGTACTTCCAGGGGCACAGAAAAAAGTCCCACACGTGGGACCGTACTCCTCAAAGGGTTTAAAAAACTTTCCTTTTTATTACCAGTAGTTCTGCCAAGTCTGCCAGTCCTCGGTTGCCTCGACTCTTGAGGTCTGCGTGTGCAACGCTGATATCTCTTTGTTGTCTTAATTGTTCCGAGATGCTCTTGAGGACCCAGAAATGGCTGGTGTGTTAGTTGTTCCACTGGCATCTGTTTGCTGCACTCCTGCGAAATGAAGAGAAATGAGCACTCATAGCATTTTCCTGTGAAACACCGAAACACGACTTCTGTACATGGTGATGAGGAAGACGTTGGAGTGTGGCAAGACAATTATAGAGCATCTCCTAAAACGCCAAACTGTATGCGAAGTACATCAACAATGTTTCTGGCAGTGTTTTTCCCTCTCTGTTGTTGTCTTAAGATGCGTTTAGGGTTGATTCACGAGTCTATTCGGCTTGTTGTTTTTCTGGGCTCCAGGCTATAGTTGAATGAGATGGCTTTGTGTGAGGAAGGGCTTTTGAAAGCGTTTGCCTTTACAGTCTAAAATGAACAGCGTCTCTGTTACTCTGCTGAATAGAGAGTAAAGAGCAGTGAAGAGTGCAGAGCTTATATAGACAGAGATATTTAGGCATCTGCATGGGTGAGATTTGCATACCTATACAGTATAAGGGACAAAGGCATATAGACTAGATGTTATATTTTACCAAATCTTACTCCCTAACCAAGCAGGATTTATGCAACAACACACAAATTAACTGTGTGTGTGTGTGTGTGTGTGTGTGTGTACACTACCTGACAAAAGTCTTGTCGTCAGTCCCAGTTGTAAGAGTAACAAACAATAACTTGATTTCTAGTTGATCAATTGAAAAAGTGGCAGAACTGCATCCCAATCATCACAAATACTGCTGAAAACCTACTAGAACCCACATGGAGCCAAGATTCTGACAGAAATCAGTCAAGTTTGGTGAAAGAAAAATCATGGTTTGGGGTTACATTCAGTATGAGGGCGTGTAAGAGATCTGCAGAGTGGATGGCAACATCAACAGCCTGAGGAATCAAGACATTTGTGCTGCCCATTACATTACAAACCACAGGAGAGGGCACATTCTTCAGCAGGATAGCGCTCCTCATACTATAGCCTCCACATTAGAGTTCCTGAAAGCAAAGAAGGAAAGGAAGTAAAAGAAAGTACAGTATATGCAGAGTGTATTTATTTATACTCTAATTCAAAGTAGGGACAGACAGAATTGTGAATCACCTCTTAACATCATTTACTGTTTATTTACTGTAAAAATATGATGGTATGTTTTTTTAATTTGTCTTCATTTTCTCATGCTCTTGTATACTCAGTAGTCTGACGAAGCACTAACACTATATTGCTAAAACTATGGGGTTGTGCACATGCATTGTGTGTTAGGAGTTCATTTGATTAATTTATCCCCTCAATAAAAATCTGAAAACAAATCTTACAGTATAATAACTGAACAATATAGGAGTGAATTAGAAATCATCGTCATGCCAGCTATAAAGTACTGTACCAGTTTGCATTGTATGCAGTGTATCTCTTGCGTTCCTGTGTTTGACCTGTTGTCCTGCTTGAAGAGTTGAGCTTTCGCTGTCACTTTATTCCTCCTTTCTTCTCTCCATTTCTCAATGACGAGGAGGAGGAGATGCTGGGCTGCAGTCACTCTCTGTCTCTCTCTCTCTCACACACGCACACGCACATACACGCTTTTATGTCTCCATATAAAGTTGTTTGATGAGCAAACGACAGCAGCACGGGGTCGGTCATAGTCAAACAAGGTCTTTGATTTCCATTCGAGCGGCTAAACGAAAGTGCTTGTGTGCACG
The DNA here is from genome assembly GCF_052040795.2 of Danio rerio. Lineage (NCBI taxonomy): Eukaryota > Metazoa > Chordata > Actinopteri > Cypriniformes > Danionidae > Danio > Danio rerio. Next base: position 55,764,108 of record NC_141026.1, on the reverse strand, counting down.
ACAGAAAGCACGGCTGTAGAAGGAATAATACACTGCAAATAAAGAAGAATTTAATGTCCACATTTCTCTATCCAGTCAAGTGTGAAGAGGTAAAAACTGTTTTAGTTTAAAGAAGCTGTGAACAAATTCAGTTTCTTTTACATGAGGTATGCATTGGAATAAAATATGTTGGAAAGAAATAATTGTTTTTGCTTATTAGCAAAAGTTTCTGTTTTAGAACCATTTAAAAAAGTGAAATAAATTGTTATCATATTAAACACACACACACGCACATTTGATTAATTTTATTTGGAATTACTAATACTAATTAAAGCAACACAGCATCCAAATAATCGTAAGGAGCCCATGATGTTTCACAGTACAATCAGCAGATTCAACCATTGATTTTCTTTTGCGTGGCAATATTAAACATTCAATCCATCATGCGCATAGTTTTAAGTAAATGGATTAAGGATAGAGATGGCATCGTCTTCTCCACACATGGAGATAGAGATCTGCGCGGGACTAAATTTTGAATCCCGCTCCCGCCCGCACCCGCCAGGTTTTAGCCCGAACCTGACCGCTCCCGCTTATATAAAGAATTTGTTGTCCCGCTGCCCGACCCGCCCCGTTTTCTGGCCGCCGCGCCCGATCCCGCTAAAGAGCCGGGGAGAACAAAACCGAAAATCACCCAGCTATACAGTCCAGACAGCCAAGCTGTCTGTATAAACACACACGCACAGCACCAAGCACACACACATAGAGAAAGCTCTCTCTCTCTCATGCGTGCGCGCGCACGCACTAACACACACACAAGCACCAAGCAGACACACTGGCATTTGCTGTTATATCAACTCAAAGGCTTGTAATACCATGTATCAAGTACCAATGTAATACCAAAAGGTTTTATATAAAGGTATATAAATACTGAGTCGCGCCAGCTCCGGACCAGCACACTCGGGCTCGCTTACGGCTGCCGCATCTGGCCCGATTGATTCGAGTCTGGCAGCCGGAGCCGGGCCGAGTGGTAAGTCTCCGGCAGGCGAGAATCTAGCCGGAACTGGCCCGAGTGTATTTTGCTATCTGGGAAAGCTCCCTCCCTCTCTCTCTCTCTCTCTCTCTCTCTCTCTCTCTCTCTCTCTCTCTCTCTCTCTCTCTCTCTCTCTCTCTCTCTCTCATTCGCGCGCGCACTAACATACACACACACACAAGCACAAACACAGGCAAAGCTCTCTCTCATTCGCATAGCAATATCCGCGATATTGCTAGACAGCCCGCTCCCGTCTCAAATTAAACCCGTTACCGACCGCTCCCGCGATTTATTCGGAAATTTATTCCCGCACCGCAGAAATCTGGTCGGGTCCCGCGGTGCCCGCGGGAATGCAGACCTGTACATGGAGACTGCCTATTATAGCGGACACAGAACAATACTTTCCAATTGCAAGTCTTTCAAACTGAGTCCAGCAATTTTAGTCCCCTCATACACAGTTTATGAACGTGCCCTAGGCTACCGTAGATTAAAACCACCAAATTTGTGTTGTAACCACACATTTTTAGAGCATTTACTAATGGTTGATATTTTAACATTATTTCTGAATAGCATAGATCCATGTATGCGTCAAAACAGCAGCCTACTTCCATAATCAGAATGTTTTTCAATACTTCATCCACAACAACAATATCAGGAGTGTTTGGAAAATCTCTAATGACAGCACTCAGAACATGTGCATTACTGCTCGATGATGAAAACCAGTTCATTCGTACAGTCTTGTTAATGTATAGTGCACTGTGCGTACTGACTCTGTCCACCTCTTTAGCTATGATGTTCACAATGCGATAGTGACGTGCGATGTAAAGGCCTTTAAACGTGGGAACACACACACACACACATACACACACATATGTGGGCCAAAACTCATCAGAATTAATCACATCCAAAATAAAAGCTTGTTTTGACATAATTCAAGTTTGTGCACTGTGTATATTTATTATGTGTATATAAATACACGCATACATGCATATATTTGAGAGAATGTATATATGTATATACAACAGTTCTGTCTGGGTCTTGAATCTGATTGGCTGATAGCTGTGCGATATTTTGCCAGAAACATCCACAAAGGCCTCTTCACCCTTCACCTTTGTGTATCACTCCGCCCACATACAGCCAGCAACATGCAGAGCGACACTACAGTTTATACACAAATATTACAGTTTACACAAATATTACTGCTGTTAGACAACAAAATGTACTTTTGAGGCTTATTTTGTCTAGAGTGTAGTTGTTTAGATTGCAACTATGCAGTTTATTTGTAAGAATAGTGCCTTTTTTTTAAAAAATATTTACAATTTCTTAGAGCTCGTCGACGGCCATCAGCCTGGCATTGTGTAGTAGACCGAAGACAATGTTGATGTTTTTCGATGGCGACAGAACCGCATAATAAGCCATGATGCTTAGCAGATATAACAGTCTGATTTCTAACTATAGCTGGTTAAATCATTATTAAACTGGTAAGCATATCTGTCAACACCCCCGTTTTTCATGGGAAGATCCCGTATTTCAGACCAATCTCCCGCAATCATCCCATTTTTTAATTCTTCCGGAAAACTCCCGGAATTTCTCCTCCCCCTCATTGGTACAGTCTGTAAACACCACTGGGTTGCCAACGTTGGTACAGTACCCGATAGCAGTGGCCGCCCATATCCCACTGCATCTTATCCCGGTTCTCAACAGTGTTATTCAGAGACCTAACCCCCGAACACCCCCTCCCCCAGGGGTATGCTGGAAAGTGATATTCTAAGGCCCCGTTTACACTAATGCGTTTTAGTTTGAAAACGCATAAGTTTTGCTACGGTTACGCCAACCGTCCACACTACGCCGGAGTTCTCGAGCGCCGAAAACGGAGCGTTTCGAAAACGCTGGAGAGGCCGTTTTCATTCTAAAACGCTGCAGCTCCGTCTCAGTATGGATGATTGAAAACGGAGACATCTGAAAACGGAGGCGGGGCTGCAGACGTTCGCCTCTCTGATTGGGGCTTTTCCTGAATATTAAGTAGCCTAACACACACAGTTCAGTCCTGCATCTTCTCCGTGTAAGTTCAGACATCGCAAGTTTGATCAAGGCTGCATCTCTTCTTCTCAGTTTGATATGGAAAAGCAGACTATACCGAGGACACGCGTAAATCTTCAAAGGGAACAGTGTACTTTATAACTTCATTCACATCACCCTGGCTTCGTTGTTTCACTTTCTCAACAATAAAATGTAAACATGATTTAAGGAACTGCCTATTTTCATTTTAATATTAGCAACTTAGACAGCAGAAATGTTGAGGCGTCGTGCTGCATAAGATGAGCGTCATCTTCACTGTGTGGATATTTATATCAAAACGGAGCCGATAACAACTGCCTCCTTTCAATTTCAGTGAAAATACGAAACATACCCTCTCTTTTGCTGAGTATCAGTTTTAATAATCGATAATGGCCATTTTAAAAGTATAACATACAATAAGTTTATACATTATAGGAAATAAAGGCAAGCGATCAGTCAATATACAGAATAGGCTACGTGGTTACATTAATCATTAACTTATCTTTGCGCTCAGCCAAAACACGTTACCTGAGAACAAGTAATAGATTCCAATGCCCAAAGTCAGGGAATATGTCGTTAGATAAAGACAACAAGATGAATGAAATATCCCGTTTAATAAATATAGTGAGATTAGATCCAGCGGGAGATGCTTGATGAGAAGTCCGACTAGCACAGCTCTCATCTGGGTAGATGGGCGCAGCGCTTGCCCGAGAGCGTCTGTGTGGTCACGTGATGTGCGTTTTCAGCGTTTTGGTGTGGACGGAGAGCTGTTCAGAAACGCTGGGTAAAACGCGAGTGTGGACGCGGATCGTTTTCATTCTAAAACGCCGTTTTAAAACTAAAACGTACTAGTGTAAACGGGGCCTAAGCCAATCTCTCTCTTTTGTATGTTGTAGTGCTGTATTTATACTGATTTGCTCGCATATCAGAAATGTGTGTTGGGTAGACAGAAAGACAGAAACATGCATTTAGCGTTTTTTGTTATCGCAAACACAACAGCAGTCTGGTAGTGATTGCGTTGCTTTTTTCGGGGTTAATTATTGTGATATCCCGATTGCAACAGAGAAATACTGTAGACTAACCCTGCAAGAAGATATCTTTGTAGATGGATAACATATCATGTCACATTCAGCCGTATAACCTTAAAGTGTGAGCAAAATCAGCTGTTTTGTCATCACTTTAGACATTACACTGTAGAGAGTCATTCAAACACTAGTTCTAAAGTGACGTTGGTGAATTAGTAATGGCTTCTGCTGTTTTGATGTTAGCTGCAGATGTGAATGAATTACGGAAGAAAGTAGTTCGAAAGTGTTTGATTTTCTTATTTATATACACGATCGTGTCATCGAACTGTTGTAAAAATGCAAAAACACACTACGAGTGTGATATTACTCATAAATATAAATATATATATATATATATATATATATATATATATATATATATATATATATAAATCTAAATGTTTTGTCACTTGTATACAGATAGACAAATACATTTTTTACCTGTTAGCAAAATCTTTCCTTTTTCAGTAGCAAAAAAATAAGTTTTTTTTTAATATTTTTATGTATTTATATGACATATTTGTATAGTTCGGCCAGCTATATGCATCGCTGCTTCAACCATTTGATCTTAAAAGAAGAAATAAAAGTGGTGAATTAGACTGAGTAAGAACCGTTTCATTGTTTAGCACCAGAGCTGATAAATGATCATTCAGAATTGAATTAAAGTCAATATTTCAGTCGTGTATTGTCTTTTCAAGTGGATCCTTTTAAATTCTCCTTCATTAGCAGTCCGCCGGCTCTACAGATTGAACCTAATTAGTTTAAGTGCTAACCTTTTCAACTGGCTCTGTAGCCATCCCTATCTCTCATGCCTCGGTATGAGCCTATGCAAATAACACGGGACTGGAGGTCAGTTTGAGCATTAGCCCGGGTTTCTGTCTGCACGGACGGCTAATCTACGCCTCACCTCTTCTTATCTCCCCGGCTGACCGTTCGCTTGCGTCCACAGGCTCCGCCGAGGGAGAAAACGGCCTCTTCACGGCCTTCAGGCTCCAGGGACTCTGCGAATTATCATTAGATTGTCCATCCCTCTCTCCTGCTTTGCTCTTTCTGCTTCTGTCAGATTGCTGAGAACAGACTGCATTTCGGGCTTGAAGGTCAGAGTGTGGGAAGTCTGGAGGATTTGCTCAGTGGCACAAATAGTGTGTTTGCACTGGAGACTTGTCTGCTTTTCTTAAGAGAGCAACAAGCATATGCCTCCGCAAATGCTCTGTGTTTCAGCCAAGCTTGATTGTTTTGTATGGTTCGTCAGAGATCAGCAGATTGAATTGTTTGCTTCTTATGTGCTTGCTGCTTGTTGGATTTTCAAGATGAGACTAAAGTTGTTTGTTTTTTTTAATGATTTTCAATAAAGAACAGCAACATCGATTTTTCTTTGAGGTTTGAGGTGACTGTAAAGTCCCAATGAAATGGAAGTTATTTTTGTGTATTGCAACCAGTTTCAAGATTTACCGCGGTTTGGAAAAGTCAAGGATTTAAAACCAAAAGTGTTCTGTTATACCGTTCCTAAGGTATATGCAAGTTTATTTATTTATTTTTTTTTTTACATGTTTCTCACAACTATTTTATCTAGTTTTTTTAGGGCAACATGGAGGGTATCTCCAGCAGAAAATGAACCTCTACATCAAAAGCTACTGGTCCAAAATATTTCACATGTTTCTTAATACAAAATATACTGTGTTCAATGTGGGGAAAAGGTTGTTTTTTTTACACAGACATTTATTAATAACTTATTTTGGAGCATACTGTTAATCTGTGATATTTGATCCAAGGCTATCATATCGTCAGAATCTTTTACCGGCCCTTGCCTACTTCAAATGATTCTGGGATGAGACAGAAATGTAGGCCAGGACTGAAAGCCCCGCCCCAAAGCACTGATAGCCCCTCCCTAAATGACTGATAGCCCCACCCCATAGCACTGATAGCCCTCGCAAATGGACCTGTTAGACAAACGCCGCTCACTCTAACGTTATTTTGCAGAATAACTGTGCTTATCACTGGGTGACAGGATGTTATAATATGATGAAGGCATTATGTAAATATATATATATATATATATATATATATATATATATATATATATATATATATATATTATCAGAATTATTAGCCCCCCCTGAATTATTTGCGCCCCTGTTTATTTTTTTCCCCAATTTCTGTTTAATGGAGGGAAGATTGTTTCAGCACATTTCTAAGCATAATAGTTTATGCCTCATTTCTAATAACTGATTTATTTTAAATTTGTCATGATGACAGTAAATAATATTTTTACTTGATATTTTTTAAGACACTTCTATGCAACTTAAAGTGACATTTAAAGGCTTAACTAGGTTAATAAGGTGAACTAGGCAGGTTAGGGTAATTAGGCAAGTTATTGTAAAACGATGTTCTGTAGTCCAGTGGTTCTCAAACTTTTTTTTATCAAGTACCACCTCAGAAAAAAATAGTCTCTCCAAGTACCACCAAAATGAGCAGTATTGAAATACAATGGCGTAGAAGGCCCAGTAAAGCAGCTACATCTCTGCACGGTTAAAAAAAACATGGCAGATTACCTCAGAACTATAGGCTATATGTCATATATGGCATATTATTTACATCATTTTTGATAAATTTTTAAATGTGTGTAACATGCACATGACATATTTCATTCCTCCGCGTACCACTAGAAGGAAACCTGTGTACCACTAGTGGTACACGTACTACAGTTTGAGAACCACTGCTGTAGAATCAAAAAAAAAAAAAATTAGCTTAAAGAGGCATAATAATTTTGTCCCAAAAATGGTTTTTAAAAAATGAATAACTGTTTTATTCTAGCTGAAGTAAAACAAATAAGATTCTTTCCAGAAGAAAAAATATTATCAGGCATACTGTGAAAATTTCTTTGCTCTGTAAAAATCATTTGGGAAATATTTAAAAAAGAACAAAAAATCAAAAGGGAGCTAATAATTCTGACTTCAACTGTATATAATATGTAATCAATATAACTTATCTCTAATACAACAACAAACTCTGTATCGCATCGGATGTAATTGCTGTAAATGCTAGCTCTCCCGTTTTTTTTCTGCAACCGCACTGTGCGCACATCCTGAATGTTTACAAACTGGTAGTTCGTCTATATGTTTCTTGTTAAGCAGAAGTTCAGAATGTTTTTAATACATTGCTAGAATGGCATAGCTTGTCAGCAATATAATGCTTGATGCTAGCTTAAATTAGCATGTCTTTACTTATTATTAACACATGACTGTACAATTTTAGCAGATTCCTAGCTTGTATTAATGCTTACCACATTGCTCTCATAAGTTAACATGTTGCTATCTAGATTTAGCATGTTTACTTTCCCAGGGTTGGGTTGCAGCTGGAAGGGCATTTGCTGTGTAAAACATATTCTGGGTAAGTTGGCAGTTCATTCCGCTGTGGTGACCCCAGATTAATAAAGGGACTAAGCTGAAAAGAAAACGAATGAATGAATGTTTACCACATTGCTACAATAAATTAATAAACAAATTGCTAGCATGTTCTTAGCTACAGTAGTTCTATCAAATTTAGCTTCCATAACTAACGTGTTAAATATATGACATGTTACATGTACTACTAACAAGAATGAGCATTTTAGTAATGTGTTGAGCACAAGGTTAGCAAAAATATGTGTATGTTTAACACATGATTGAGAAGTTTTAATCTGTTGCTAACAAGAATTAAAGCCCTTTATAGCATTATTAACCTTTTCTAACATGTAGCATTTTAGCACAAGACTAGCATTAATTAGTATGTTTCTATGTTTTATTTATACTTTAATAGTATGTTTTAAAACAAATAAGTATTTTTTAATAGTAGTTTGTTAGAATGTTACTCTGTTGCATAAATTGCTAGCATGCTAATATCATGTTTATTCACATGGTTAAAATGTTTTAGCACATTGATAGTTTAGGTTAACATGTTTCAAGCATCTTTCTAGCATGTTATGTATGTTAATCACACAGTTTGAGGTATCATTCTTGTCTGATATATGTGCAATTTAAGGGTGTGACGAGTTGAGCAATAGTACTAGTGATACTTTTCCTAAACACAGAAATAGACTCTTGTCTTAGATGTTGTTGCTTTTTAATTATTAGCACTTAGACATTTAATTTAAATTTATTTTAACACTGTTTCATTTTATTTTAATATTTTTTATTTTATTTTGTTTATTTTATTTTATTATTTATTTTTTTATTTTTTATTTTTTACATATTTATTTTTAATTTATTTTATAAATTTTAATAAAAAAAAATTTTTGTTTATTTTATTTTATGATTTATTTTTATTTATTTATTTATTTATTTATTGTTTTTTTGTTTATTTTATTTTATTTTATTTTTAATTTTATTACATTTTATTATTTTTTTGTTTTATTTCATTATTCTTTTGTATTATTTTATGTTTTGTTTATTTTATTATTTATTTTATTTTATTTTAATAATTTTTTATTTTATTTTATTTTATTAAATTTTTGTTTTATTGAATTTTTTTGTTTATTTTATTTTAATATATATTTTTAATTTAATTTTATTTTATTTTATTTTATTTTATTTTATTTTATTTTATTTTATTTTATTTTATTTTATTTTATTTTATTTTATTTTATTTTATTAGTTTCAATAGATCACTCCTACACATCTATAGCTTGTGTCCATGTGAAGCTTGAAGGAGAGCGGCTGTCTTTAACCTTGACTAAATAACCTGTGGGAACCCTGCCGATTGCTTCAGTATTTTTATTTTCGCCTCTCCCTGTCCTTCATCTCATAATTAGACGTTTGTTGCTTTGACTTGGCACAGAATTGGCCAGTGGCCTGTCTGAGAATATTGCCGAAATGGCGTTTGATTTGTTACACAGTTGCTCCACGGTATTTTTAAGTCCGAGGCCAAGTCATTGTTTGATATAATAAATGATCGTCTATTAGAGTGGATGATTGTTTATTGTGCCCTAATACCCCCATAAATAACAGGCTGCTTCTGGGTTTACAGGCGCTCTTCTGAGTCTGTGTTCAGCCTGAAACTCCTCCGATCACTCACAGCCGTACTGTCAGAGAGCTTTCCAAACGTCTGCCTGCCGCATGACAGCTTGTCATTGCTTCGATGGTATCTCACTGGGTGAAGACCTGACTGTCATATTGATTGGCAGATCATTTTTTTCACGCATTTGCGACATAATTCAACCGCTTGTATATTTGCTAATTTCCTTCATGTGTTTAGATGGCATGGATGCACACACGTCTGATGCACGTCTTCCAATTTTTTCCACCATCATTATTCCAGTCTTCACGTTATCCTTAAAAAATAATCTTGCATGCTGATTTGCTCCTCACAAAACATTTTTTAGCACATACATGTCTTAGTATTATCAATAGAGCATCACAATTATGGATACATTGAGAATCACAGTTTATGATCCAAATAACTCATAACATATATACACTCACCGGCCACTTTATTAGGTACACCTGTCCAACTGCTCGTTAAAGGAAATTTCTTATCAGCCAATCACATGGCAGCAACTCAATGCATTTAGGCATGTAGACATGGTCAAGAGCATCAGAATGGGGAAAAAGGGTGATTTAAGTGACTTTGAACGTGGCATGCTTGTTGGTGCCAGACAGGCTGGTCTCAGTATTTCAGAAACTGCTGATCTACTGGGATTTTCACGCACAACCATCTCTAGGGTTTACAGAGAATGGTCTAAAAAAGAGAAAATATCCAGTGAGCGGCAGTTCTGTGGGCACAAATGCCTTGTTGATGCCAGAGTTCAGAGGAGAATGGCCAGACTGGTTCCAGCTGATCGAAAGGAAACAGTAACTCAAATAAGCACTCGTTACAACCGTGGTCTGCAGAAGAACATCTCTGAACACACAACACGTCCAACCTTGAGGCAGAAGACCACACCGGGTGCCTCTCCTGTCAGCTAAGAACAGAAAATGAGGCTACAATTCACACAGGCTCACCAAAATTGGACCAAAGAAGATTGGAAAAACGTTGCCTTGGATTTGGATGGTAGGGTCAGAATTTGGCATCAACAACATGAAAGCATGGGTAAATCCTGCCTTGGATCAACGGTTCAGGCTGGTAGTTGTATCACAATTGAATCAAATTGTGAGTTGATTGAATCGTTACATCCCTTCTCGTATGCACTCTTGTTGCGCATCTACATTGAAAGTACTGTAATTTAGCTAGACCTAAATTGTTTTTTCTTTTTGCATATCTACAGTATGTGCATGTATAGTTGAAGTCGAAATTATTTACACATTCATTTATCTCACTTATTTATATATCATGTATTTTATTTTATTCATATTTTATTTTATTGTTTATTTTATTTTTATGTTATTTTTTATTGTTTATTTTATTAATTTTTTGTGTAATTTTTATTTATTTTATTTTATAAATATTTTATTTAATAATTTTTTTATTTTATTTGAATGTTTTTATTTCATTTAATAAATTATTAGTTTTATTTTATTTTTTGGTTGTTTTATTTTTTACAGTTTCTTTTATTTTTATTTTTTTATTTTATTTTATCGATTTTTTTTCTTTTGTTTTATTCAATTTTTGTTTATTTTTTGTTTGTTTTATTTTGTTATTTTAATTTAATTTAATTAATTTGTTTTATTTTATTTCATTTTATAAATTTTTTATTTTATTTTATTTTATTTTATTTTATTTTATTTTATTTTATTTTATTTTATTTTATTTTATTTTATTTTTGTTTTAGCAGATCACTCCGGCAGCGAAATGTACCTTAGAAATTAGCTTTACTTACACGTCTATAGCTTGTTTCCATGTGAAGCTTGAAGGAGAGCGGCTGTCTTTAACCTTGACTAAATAACCTGTGGGAAGCCTGCCGATTGCTTCAGTATTTTTTTCGTCACTCCCTGTCCTTCATCTCAGTCTGTCTCTCTCTCTCCTGAGATCTCTCACTTCAGTAATCCAAGTGGCTCAAGATAAAAGCGCTGGCGTTGACTCCAGTGTCTTCACCGCTTTAATACAAATTAATCCCCCTCATTGATTACAAACTTACAAGCTTATGCACAGCTTATCAAAATAAGCCTCTACCTGGTTAAACCATTCACTCAACTCCACACACACTCACACACGTCCATTTTCAACATCTGTGACATTTAGATCATCCAGGAGATGCGTTTTTGTTTAATAAGTATTATTCATACATCTCCTGAGGTTTCTTTATCATCTTCATGCCAATACTCAAGCGTCTCTGGTGTCTTCAGTAATTATTAGGGCTGTTTGCTAAGTGAAGCATCACTGTTATCATTGATTCATACATTGAGCTTAGGGATTGAGGGTTGCTGTGTGACTCGCTTTGCACTGATTGTTTGGGGGAAATGAATGAAGGCATTACTTTTTATATGATTTTTTACAACCATTTTTCATCCTATTCACTAACTGCATCTACTGTGATTAGTTAACCTTTGCTCCAAAAAGCAGAAATACAAGTTTTATTAAATAACTTTATAATATAAAATGACATTTATTTTCTTTTATTTATTTTTTAATTTTTATTATTTTTATTTAATTGTATTTTTTGTAACAGAAATATATCAGTATATGTAATCATATTATTTTATTGTCGTCTGGATTATTTAGTTTCTAAATAATGACTATTGAACTTGCATTATTATTTATTTTTAATTGATTTAATGCATTATATCATAAAAAAATGTGGCGCAGTAGGTAGTGCTGTTGCCTCACAGCAAGAAGGTCGCTGGTTCGAGCCTCGGCTAGTTCAGTTGGTGTCTCTGTAAGGAGTTTGCATGTTCTCCCTGCGTTTGCGTGGGTTTCCTCTAGGTGCTCCGGTTTCCCACACAGTCTAAAGACATGCGGTACAGGTGAATTGGGTAGGCTTAATAGTCCATAGTGTCTGATTGTGTATGGAAGTTTCCTAGTGATGGGTTGCAGCTGGAAGGGCATATACTGCGTAAAACATGTGCTGGATAAGTTGTCGGTTCATTCCGCTGTGGCGACCCCGGATTAATAAAGGGACTAAGCCGAAAAGAAAATGAATGAATGAATGAATGAATGAATGAATGAATGAATGAATGAATGAATTATAAAATATGTAAGAGATAACTGCAAATGTAGTTGTCATTATTTATTCTGAAATTAAATAATGTGCATAATGCAGTGGTTATATTAAGAAAATATTAATAATAGCATTGATTTTATTTATATACAGTATATATATATATTCAATATTTAAATCAAATATATTATCATTTTATGCTGACATTTATATTTAATTTAATTCTATTTTATTTTATTTTATAAAATAATTTTACAAATTTACAAAATACATTTTTCTAAAATGTTTTTATTTTATTATGAAATGTTTTATTTTTTATGTTTTTATTTTTTTTTATTAATTTGTTTATTTTTAGTTTCATAAAATAATTGTATAAAATTATCAAATATAAAAGTATTTGTTATTATTTTATTTTATTAACAGAAATATATCAGCATAGGTAATTATATTATTTTAATGTCATCTCGTTTTTTTGGTTTCTGAATAATGATATTTGAATTTGCATTATTCCTTATTTTAAATTATTTAATGTATTGTATAATAAATATGTAAGAGATAATTGCAAATGTAGTTGTCATTATTTATTCTGAAATTAAATAATGTGTATAATGCAGTGGTCATATACAGAAGATGTTAATAATAACATTAATTATATATTTTTTTAATAAAATAAAAAATATATCATATTTACTGTATTATGCTGACATTCAGATTTAACTAATTTCTATTTTAAATTGTATTTTATTTTCTAAAATGTATTTTATTTATTTTTTTTGTTTCATAAAACAATTTTATTAAATTATAAAATATAAAAGTATTTTTATTATTTTATTTTATTAACAGAAAAATGTATAAATTATTTTAAAAAGGTAATTATATTATTTTATTGCTGTCGCCTGGATTATAAGTTTCTATTGACTATTGAATTAGCATTATTCCTTAATTGTAATTATATAAATTATTGTAGAAAGGGATACTCATAAATGGTCGTCATTTGTATAATGCAATAGTCATATTTGTTTTCATATTCAGAAAAGGTTAATAATAAGATTGATTATGATTTATTATCAAATCAAATATTACATCATACATTTTTTTCATTCATTCATTCATTTTTTACATAAAATGTGTTTATATAAAGTGGTTTTACATTTGCACAAGTATTTTATTCTTAAATAGTTTTCACAAATATTTAAAATTATTAGTCAAAACTATTGACAAAAGGATTTTTAATTTTTTAATTTTTAATTTAATTTTTTTTCATTGTCAAGAGGGAATTAACGCAGTCTAAAATTTGTTCTTGTGGTTATTCGTTGGTCACAAAATTGGATTGATTCAATCAGTTAATTTAATGAAATGTAATTAGCATTCTCTGCTAATTAGGACAAAAGGCACTTCTAAGGCTGGGTGGAAAGGACAAAGAACTGCAGATTTTTGCTTTCACTACAGCAGCTAATTTAGCAAAGAAGGAGATAAATTCGCAGAGAGTTTGAATATTGAGAAAACCTTTGTGGAATAAATTCAGTGTAAATGTCTTGTGATCTTGTCTTAAATCTTTTGACTCATGCAGGTTTTTTTTTTTAATCACGTAACAAAGAATTGTAGGATTCTATGGATCAGAGATGCATTTGGGACACAGCACAAATTTTCAAAGATTCCTCACCATGTAGTCGGCGTATATCAAGTTGTCTTGTCATGTTGCATTACTTATAAATAATTTGCCAGCAGTGCTTTTCCTAAAGTGTTGATCTGTCATTATGAATGCAGGCTGTCTCAAAGTGTGCTGAATAGTAGAATATACAGACCTATCCCACAATTGCGGGTACATTTCAGGCATTTCCCATTTACTGCAAACAATTTGCACAAATTAATTAGAGGAAAATAAGTGATTTTGGGGGGGCGGTGAATGAGTGTGTGTGTGTGTGTGGATGTTTCCCAGAGATGAGTTGCGGCTGGAAGGGCATCCGCTGGGTAAAAACTTGCTGGATAAGTTGGCGGTTCATTCCGTTGTAGCGACCCCTGATTAATAAAGGGACTAAGCCGAAAAGAAAATGAATGAATGAATAAATGATGACCTGGAGAAAATCTGACCTGTGCCTGAGACACCTGTAGGTGTGCTTCTACAGACAAAACTCTATTAAAAGATGTTTATTATAAGCATAAAACATGTGTTCTAACTTTTCAGGCCTGTAGCCAGGGGAGGTTCGGGTCACCCATCCCTTACTGGCTAGTGGCTACGGACCTGATAATTGAAGCTGAGTGCACAATTCAGGAGTCAGAGTCAGTCAAAAATATGTACACAGGGAGTCTTTAAGTTAATATATTTTTTTAAGAAAAAAATTAACTAAATACTCTTTACAAACAAACAGATATAACTTGATATAATGTTTTTTTTATTATTATTTATTTATTTACACTTAATTCAAAATTTTTATATAAATTAGTTTGCACAAATATTTTATTCTTAAATAGTTTTTACTATTATTTAAGATTATTCATTAATATAAACGATAGTGCTATAATAATGGTGGTAATATAAATAGTTTTTAATTAATTTTCAATTTATTATAATTTTTATACTATTATTTTTTTAAAACATCACAGCTCTATTACGGGATGTAACTGTTTTAATTATATATATATTTATATATATATATATATATATATATATATATATATATATATATATATATATATATATATATATATATATACATATATATATATATATATATATATATATATATATATATATATATATATATATATATATATATACATATATATATATATATATATATATATATATATATATAAATATATATATATATATATATATATATATATATATATATATATATATATATATATATATATATATAACTCTATTATTATTATTATTAATATTATTATTTAAAAATATTCATATAAAACATGTAATTGGTTGCAACAGTTGAACACATCATTAAATATTTTAGAACATCACAGATTTATTTTGGGATGTAAGGGTTTTTATTTCATTTTTATTTATTTATTTATTTATTTATTTATTTATTTATTTATTTATTATTATTATTATTATTATTATTATTATTATTATTATTATTATACATTTTTGTACCTATTAATAAAAAGCATGTAGTTGTTGGAATAGTTAAACACATCATTATTAATTATTTAAGAACATCACAGCTTTTTTTTTTTTGTATTTTATTTATTTTATTTTATTTTTAATAAAAGTAACTAGTTAACTACTACTACATAACATGTAGTTGATTGATAGTTGAACACATCATTATTTTTTTTTAGGATGTAAGTGTTTTCATTTAATTAATTAATTAATTAATAATATTGTTATAAAAAAAAACTATTAATAAAATATGTAGTTAATTGCGAACACATCATTATAAATTATTTTAGACCATCTCTACAACTCTATATTTGGGGTGTAAGAATACACGTTATCTCGTTAAAGGCCAGCCGGGAATGTTAATTCTGGGATTGTCAGAATTATCTGCGGCTGCGGCAGAGTTTTGGCCGTATCGTTTCAGTGGATCTCGGTGCCAGTGGCGTCCCTTTTCCATCTGTCTGAACTTCTCTCGCTTTCTCTATTGGTCTCTTTCCATCTGTCTCAGTCATTTTATTTCTCCCTCTCTCTGATGGATGTAATGTGAGGGTTGAATGAAGAGATCGATCAGCCGCTGTGCGTTGAAGCAGTCAGGCTGCTGGGCCTTTTGCGAGCGCAGATTATTTCCCAAATTATTACAGCCGCCAGATGCTTGTCAGAAGGCTCTCTCCGTCAAGGTTACGCTTCTCTCTCTCTCTCTTTCTCTCTCTCTGTTTACACCTCTTTTGTCTTTTCTCTTCTGGTCCTGTCAACTATTAGCATAAAGTTTCCACATCACTGCTTAATTTGGTCTGGAATTGCAAAAAGTCTGACCAGCGGAAGGAGAGAGTTGTTGTCGGAGGGTTTTGACAGGCGGATGGATGGATGGATGATGGTGTTTTAAAGGTGATGATGTCACCATACAGTGAAGAGCATTCATGAATATGAATGTAGCTCATGCTGATATTGCTTGATAATCACTCTAGGTTGTCCAGTTAGCTAATTATTATTCATGATTCCTATAGATTTAAGCATTGAGGTTATATGCTGAAATTCTGTGTTTACTTGATTCACATATTTCTTATTTCAGCACAATTATGCTATTTTATGTTTGTATGCATCTAATTATCTTGCTTTTTATTATATTTATTAGTTCAGTTATACTATTATCAGTAAAAAAAATGTTTGTAGATGTATTTATTACTTCCTAAATATTTGTTTGATAAAATGTGTTTATATAAAATGGGTTTACCTTTGCACAAATATTTTATTCCTAAAAAGTTTTTACTAAATTAAAAAT